>NC_069505.1:331089218-331214218 GCF_027579735.1 Bombina bombina
ATAATTAAATATATACATCTTCCAAATAATAGATACTCAGGACCCAATGAGCTGACCAAGAAGACAAAGTTTATCACATATATATTTGAATGATTCTCTTACATATTATGCTGCAGCATGATATGGTATATCCTATAACTTTAACTACTTCTGCTACTGTCCCCTTACGCAACACTTAGCCAAGACATAATCATATTATTAGTATGTTAACCCATATAAGCTTGCTCTTATGAACATATTACCCTAGGCTTATACATATGGTAGTTTCAAGGGTCCCTATATATTTAAGGTTACTTATTTTTCAGAGACTGGAATGTAATATGGGCATCTTCCTACAACTACACACATAGTACTGATATACGCTATCCCTACCAGCTGTTTAGCTAAATATTTAAAGGTCTTCTTTGCTCCATATACTTAGACAGGTATGGCTTTCTAGGGGAGGTCTTTGCTGATTTTGGAGATCCTGTCAATTCTCCCCTATGGAGTTTATAGGCACCGATTCTCTGATGACACATCTCATTCCCATATAACAGCTTTATAAATAGCTCTGCGCACTGATATGGCAGCATCAGCTTTCTTTTTTTATTCACTATGATACCTTCCGTGTCTATGTGTTTGCTGTTCTTCCACAGGATATTTGGGTCTGCCTTGTTTGTGAGCTATTAGCATATTGACTGAAGCTTTATTACCTCTACATAGCTTCATTGCTTTAATGGCCCTAGTTGCTTGGTCAGTGTTATAACCACCACCGTGGATATTTACTTGGGCTTTATCTTCGTGCCTCATGTTAAGAGGCAACAACACTACTCCCTTCACCTATTTAAATCAGTATGCCCATACCCCTACTTATGAAGCAACCTTTATACTTCCACAGCTAAAGTATAGAAAGCTTGCCCATGCTCACATCTATATCTATGTACCATACCAGTTGTTTATTCCCTTATTTGATAAAGAGCCTTATGATAATGACTCTGCATATTATTAAATCTCCCAGACACGCCCCCCCTTTCCCCTTTCCTTCCAATCTTAAAGCAGCTCTTACCTGCTGTTTTCCCTTTACACTTTATCAAATGGTCCAAGTATGACCTCCATGTAACTACCACCCACAATTTAATTACTTATTTACCTGACCCATGAGTGGCCTATATTATAGTTACTTCAATTTTATGATTATTAAGAAAAATGAGGTTTCATTGGTATGTGTCTCATCTTATGGCTGACATTTCCTTGTCTGATATTGCTTGATATGTTATAGCCCATGGACTTGACTTGCACGTTCTGACTGTCACACTGTTGTTTTTTGTAACAAGGCATTATCTTATTATATAATTACTATACTGCCTTGACCTGTCAATACATTGTGTTCTTATTGTCATAAAAACCTAATTTAAAAAAAAAAAAAAATCCTAGGCTTTTACACAAGCAATTCCACATACGTGGAAATCCAATATTAGAAATAAAAATACAGCCCTCCTCCCTGTACCTACACACTTTCTAGAAAAAGGCCAACAGGCAAGTCAGTTAAGGTTCATGGTCATTTACCAAGCTTAAAATAAATTGCGGGGAGGGGACAGAATTAAAGATATATTGTATAAAGAAGCCAAATGGATTTGGCAATTGGATACTATGTCCCCTATGGAACTAAACAAAGCATTTGATGTAATGCCCTTTATTTAGTGTTCAGTGATATGTGACTATTGTTTGATATCTAAAATAGGCCTCTTTACATAGTAGCTATCTATTATATGTTAATGGGTGATAGAGTCTAATTCAGGCAATCTAGGGTTAAGATTTGGAGGTTTGTATATTGAGGTTGATGTCATGAAGATGTAACATTATTACACACCCCTACGAGGCCTGTGGATTGGTCACCCATTGTATGTATTTAACGTAAATTACATCATGTCTCATTGTGTGTTACCTTGAAAAATGGACAGGAGCCCTGAAACGTTGCTCTTTTAAAGGTTTTTCCCTTATCCTGCAGTGCTACCTTCTTTTCTTTTTTTATTATTTTAACATAATATAATAATAAGTTATAACCTGCACTTTGTCCATTAAATAAGTGAAAAGAGAGGTCCTTTTACCAGTTTTTGGCCAAAACATGCAAGCTTACCTGCAACTTCAAGACAAACCTCTTTAGATACTTCCTATTCTAATACATTTAAATGTATCACTTATTTGGATGCATCAGCATAGGACTCACCTAAAGAGGCTTGCTTTGAAGCTATAAGTAGTACGTATATAAGATAACTATTAGTGAATTAACTGTATTATTTCAGAATATTTTGGGTTTCTATGATCTTCCAGACCATGTGCTACCCTAGTAAACCAAACACCCGTCCAATGAAATAAACAGTATACCCTGATCCTCGACTACAATTACCCCACATTGCATAGTACACCACTTAAACCTGAATGAGTTAGATCTCTTATAACAGTTAGCTACTAGTCATACTGGTTCCATAACTACAATGAACCCTGCTTTCCCCTAATTGCATTTAGTCACCCAACAACTATCAACTAGAAGTGCACATCGGAAAAATTTGTTTCAGTTTGTTTCGAACGATTCACATTTTTTCGAATTTCAGTTTGGATCGATTCAAATTCTGATACATTCGAATGTATTCTTTTCAGATTCAAATGCATTTGGATGTATTCTTTTTTGGATCGATTCATAAATTCGGAAGTTCGGTATGTGTCATGTTGATTCAGATGGTTCCACGTTACAAAAACGGAATTATTTCACTGCTCTATCTCACTAAATTTAATTGTTAAACTGAATTGTGATTAGTCCATGGCCATTCAAATGCATTTGAATACATCCAAACTAATTTAGATTTATTAGTTACAAATGCATTCAGATTAGTTTAGTTACTAGAGTAATTCGAAAATTTGAATCGATTCAAATCTCCGAATTTGTCCGAATTTAGATTTGGAACGATAAACAAATTGTACATGTCTACTATCAACTACTATAATGTCTACTATCAACTAGTGATGTCCCGAATAGTTCGCCGGCGAATAGTTCCCGGCGAACATAGCTTGTTAGCGTTCACAATGGCAGGCGAACATATGCAATGTTCGATCCGCCCCCTATTCATCATCATTGAATAAACTTTGACCCTGTATCTCACAGTCTGCAGACACATTCCAGCCAATCAGCAGCAGACCCTCCCTCCCAGACCCTCCCAGCTCCTGGACAGCAGCCATTTTAGATTCATTCGGAAGCTGCTTTCTTAGTAAGAGGAGGGACAGTGTAGCTGCTGCTGATTTAATAGGGAAATTGATAGCTAGGCTAGTGTATTCAGTGTCCACTACAGTCCTGAAGGACTCATCTGATCTCTGCTGTAAGGACAGCACCCCAAAAAGCACTTTTTAGGGCTGCTTTTTTTTTCCTGTGTAATCTAATTGCAGTTGCCTGCCTGCCAGCGTCTGTGCCAGGCTCACAGCATATACTGTGCCCACTTGCCCGTTGCCACCACTCATATCTGGTGTAACATTAGTGTAAATTAAAAAAAAAAAAACTTTTTTGACTGTGAAACATCAGTCTGCTTGTTTAATCTAATTCCAGTTGCCTGCCTGCCAGCGTGTGTGCCAGGCCCACTTGCCCACAGTGCCACCACTCATATCTGTTGTAACAGTAGTGTAAATTTTAAAAAAAAAAGCTTTTTTGACTGTGAAACATCAGTCTGCTAGTGTAATCTAATTGCAGTTGCCTGCCTGCCAGCGTGTGTGGCAGGCTCACAGCATATACTGTGCCCACTTGCCCAGTGCCACCACTCATATCTTGATTAATAGTATTGTAAGTGTACATTTAAAAAAAAAATGACAGGCAGAGGCAGGCCACCTCGCAGGTGCCGTCATGGTCGTGGTGCTGTGATTCCCTTAGGCCCTAGAATAATGCCCAGTGTTCAGAGGCCACGTACCATGAACTCAAAGTTCTGAGGAGGACATAGTTGAATGGCTAACACAGGACACCCAATCTTCTATAGCTTCCGCTCCGCACCTTGACGCACCATCCTCCTCCAGCTTATCTACGGCACCTCTCAAGTTACCACTCGCACGCCTGCCACCACCACCAACACTAGCACCACAGCCGCTTCACTTGAAGCCGCTTCACTTGATCTGGCAGAGGAGTTATTTACACATCATTTGGAAGAAATGAGTGATGCGCAACCATCATTGACAGAGGATGTAGATAACAGTTATATGTCTCAGTCAGGCAGCATTACAGACATGGACGTACGGTGTGATGATGATGATGTTGTACCCGCTGCTGCTTCCTTTGTTGATTTGTCAGATACAAGTGAAGCGGTTGATGATGACGATGCGTCCGTGGATGTCACGTGGGTGCCCGCTAGAAGAGAAGAAGAACAGGGGGAAAGTTCAGATGGGGAGACAGAGAGGAGGAGGAGGAGACGAGTTGGAAGCAGGGGGAGGTCGTCACAAGGAGCTAGTAGCATAGTCAGACAGCATGCATCGGCACCCAGGGTCAGCCAGACAGCATGCCAATCAACGCATGCTGTTGCCACCACCAGAATGCCGTCATCGCAGAGCTCAGCAGTGTGGCATTTTTTTGTGTGTCTGCCTCTGACAACAGCGATGCCATTTGCAACCTGTGCCAAAAGAAACTGAGTCGTGGGAAGTCCAACACCCACCTAGGTACAACTGCTTTGCGAAGGCACATGATCGCACATCACAAACGCCTATGGGATCAACACATGAGTACAAGCAGCACACAAACTCAAAGCCGCCATCCTCCTCCTGGTCCAGCATCTTCAGCCACGTCAACCACTGCTGTCCTCCTTGCCCCCTCTCGACCATCCGCCACTCCTTCTCTCTTCTGGAGCATTTCCTGCTCATCTGCCCACAGTCAGGTGTCTGTCAAGGACATGTTTGAGCGTAAGAAGCCAATGTCCCAAAGTCACCCCCTTGCCCGGCGTCTGACAGCTGGCTTGTCTGAACTCTTAGCCCACCAGCTTTTACCATACAAGCTGGTGGAGTCTGAGGCGTTCAAAAAATGTGTAGCTATTGGGACACCGCAGTGGAAGGTACCCGGCTGAAATTTCTTTTCACAAAAGGCAATCCCCAACCTGTACTCGATTGTGCGAAAGGAAGTAATGGCATGTCTGGCACACAGTGTTGGGGCAAGGGTCCATCTGACCACTGATAGCTGGTCTGCAAAGCATGGTCAGGGCAGGTATATCACCTACACTGCGCATTGGGTAAACCTGCTGACGGCTGACAAGCATGGAATGCGTGGCTCTGCAGAGGAGTTGGTGACACCGCCACGACTTGCAGGCAGGCCTGCTGCTACCTCCTCTACTCATCCTACTCCATCCTTTTCCATAACCTCTTCCTCGGCTGAGTCCTCTTCTGCTGCTGCGTCTTGCTCCACATCAACGGCACCCCCAGCTCCCCAGGTACTATTCCACATCCCGGATATGGCAGTGTCACGCCGTCTTGGGGTTGACTTGCCTGAAAGCAGAGAGTCACACCGCAGCAGCACTCCTGTCCTCCCTGAACACACAGGTGGATCAGTGGCTGACTCCGCACCAACTGGAGATCGGCAAAGTGGTTTCTGACAAACGGAAGTAATTTGGTGGCGGCATTGAAATTGGGCAAGTTGACACATATGCCGTGCATGGCACATGTGTGTAATCTGATCGTACAACGCTTTGTGCATATGTACCCAGGCTTACAGGATGTCCTGAAGCAGGCCAGGAAGGTGTGTGGCCATTTCAGGCGTTCCTACACGGCCATGGCACACTTTTCTGATATCAAGCGGCGAAAAAACATGCCAGTGAGGCGCTTGATTTGCGACAGCCCAACACGTTGGAATTCAACACTTCTAATGTTTGACCGCCTGCTACAACAAGAAAAAGCCGTTAACGAGTATTTGTATGACCGGGGTGCTAGGACAGCCTCTGGGGAGCTGGGAATTTTTTTGCCACGTTACTGGGCTCTCATGCGCAATGCCTGTAGGCTCATGCGTCCTTTTGAGGAGGTGACAAACCTAGTCAGTTGCACCGAAGGCACCATCAGCGAAATCATACCATTTGTTTTCTTCCTGGAGCATGCCCTGCGAAGAGTGCTGGATCAGGCCGTAGATGAGCGTTAAGAGGAAGAGTTGTGGTCACCATCACCACCAGAAACAGCCTTATCAGCATTGCTTGCTAGACCTGCGGCAACGCTGGAAGAGGATTGTGAGGAAGAGGAGTCAGAGAAGGAATGTGGCTTTGAGGAGGAGGAGGAGGAAGACCAACCACAACAGGCATCCCAGGGTGCTCATTGTCACCTATCTGGTACCCGTGGTGTTGTACGTGGCTGGAGGAAGAAGATACCTTCAGTGAGATCACTGCGGACGAGGAACGGGACATGAGTAGCTCGGCATCCAACCTTGTGCAAATGGGGTCTTTTATGCTGTAGTGCCTGTTGAGGGACCCTCGTATAAAAAAGCTGAAGGAGAACGACCTGTACTGGGTGTCCACGCTACTAGACCCCCGGTATAAGCATAAAGTGCCTGAAATGTTACCGAGTTACCGCGAGTCGGAAAGGATGCAGCAGTTCCAAAATAAATTAAAAAGTATGCTTTACACAGCGTATAAGGGTGATGTCACAGCACAACGGGAATCTAACAGGGGAAGAGGTGAAAGTAATCCTCCAACTCCCACGACCACACCGGCAAGGACAGGACGCTTTACAGATGTGTTGCTGATGGAGGACATGCGGAGCTTTTTAAGTCCTATGAATCGCCACAGCCCTTTGGGGTCCACCCTCAGAGAACGACTCAACCGACAGGTAGCAGACTACCTCGCCTTAACTGCAGATCTCAACACTCTGAGGAGCGATTAACCCCTTGACTACTGAGTGTGCAGGCTTGACCTGTGGCCTGAGCTATCTCAATTTGCGATAGAACTTCTGGCCTGCCCCGCTTCAAGTGTCCTGTCAGAAAGGACCTTCAGTGCAGCAGGAGGTATTGTCACTGAGAAGAGAAGTCGCCTAGGTCAAAAAAGTCTAGATTACCTCACCTTTATTAAGATCAATGAGGGATGGATCCCGAAGGGACTGACATTGGGCGATACATTTGACTAAAAAAGGCCTGATGAGATGAGCTGCCTTGGGCTAAAAATGGTCCACACGCTGCTGTATTTTATCTTCGAATGCCAGATGACTTGCGTGACTTATCCGCCACCAACTATGGTTCAAGCCGCAATGTTTTAGGGCACTTTCTGCCTGGGAAACAAACATCAATTTTTCTGGCCGCTGCTACAGCAGCGGCTGCAACAATACCTAATTTTTCAGGCATGTGTACAATACATGCCAAATTTTTCTGGCCTCTGGTGCTGCACTGTGGCTTCAAAAACCACACCACTCATATCTGGTGGCACAGTAGATTGCACGTACAGTGCCCCAAATTTGAAGTAGGAGGACCGACCAAGCATCTTTTTCCATCTCCCGGTTCCTAAAATCCATGCCATATACACGTCCCCTGATAGGGGGCGTAACAGGTATTAAACTGATCAGAATAGTACTACTGAACACACCACTCATATCTGGTGGCACAGTAGATTGCATGCGCAGTGCCCCAAATTTGAAGTAGGAGGACCGACCAAGCATCTTTTTCCATCTCCCGGTTCCTAAAATCCATGCCATATACAAGTCCCCTGGCGCCGCAACTGCCTCTGGGAACCTTACCATGGGTCCCAGACCGCACGTCTTGTAATTCTCTGTCTGGGAAATTATCTATCTATCAAATCTATCTATCGTATCTATCAAATGTATATTGCATCTATTGATCTATCTATCTAATCTATGTATCTATCAAATCTATCTATCAAATCTATCTATCTCGTGGCCGGACTGTTTTGTGACAGCCACTTGTGTTTCGGCCAAATGTCCATCAGACAAATGTTTGTCGGCCAAATGTCCATCGGCCAAATGTCCGTCGGCTAAAAGTCCGGCCATGATTGCACGCGCAGTGCCCCAAATTTGAAGTAGGAGGACCGACCAAGCATCTTTTTCCATCTCCCGGTTCCTAAAATCCATGCCATATACACGTCCCCTGGCGCCGCAACTGCCTCTGGGAACCTTACCATGGGTCCCAGCCCGCACGTCTTGTAATTTTCTGTCTGGGAAATTATCTATCAAATCTATCTATCTATCGTATCTATCAAATGTATATTGCATCTATTGATCTATCTATCTAATCTATGTATCTATCTCGTGGTTGTGCAAATGGACTGTTTGCGGTTGTTTGCGGTGCGTTACACGGGGAGTTTGGTCTGTCACTGTGAAGCGGGCGTAACCCTTACACTACCTGATCGATACAACATCATACCTGATGTTTTAAAGCACGTTATTCCAAATAATTTCGGAATGTTAGGTGATTTATGCCCTTTATGGATTAAAACCAGACTCTGCATCAACTATGTAATTTTCCGTGGGAGTTTTGCCATGGATCCCCCTCCGGCATGCCACAGTCCAGGTGTTTGTCCCCTTGAAACAACCTTTCCATCACTATTGTGGCCAGAAAGAGTCCCTGTGGGTTTTAAAATTCGCCTGCCTATTGAAGTCAATGGCGGTTCGCCTGGTTCACCCGTTCGCAAACAGTTGCGGATGTTCGCGTTTTCGACCTTCGCGAACGGAAAATTTTCAGTTTGCGACATCACTACTATCAACCCCAATAATCTCATATCTGGTGGCACAGTAGATTGCATGCGCAGTGCCCCAAATTTGAAGTAGGAGGACCGACCAAGCATCTTTTTCCATCTCCCGGTTCCTAAAATCCATGCCATATACAAGTCCCCTGGCGCCGCAACTGCCTCTGGGAACCTTACCATGGGTCCCAGACCGCACGTCTTGTAATTCTCTGTCTAGGAAATTATCTATCAAATCTATCTATCGTATCTATCAAATGTATATTGCATCTATTGATCTATCTATCTAATCTATGTATCTATCTATCAAATCTATCTATCTCGTGGCCGGACTGTTTTGTGACAGCCACTTGTGTTTCGGCCAAATGTCAATCAGACAAATGTTTGTCGGCCAAATGTCCGTCGGCTAAAAGTCCGGCCATGATTGCACGCGCAGTGCCCCAAATTTGAAGTAGGAGGACCGACCAAGCATCTTTTTCCATCTCCCGGTTCCTAAAATCCATGCCATATACACGTCCCCTGGCGCCGCAACTGCCTCTGGGAACCTTACCATGGGTCCCAGCCCGCACGTCTTGTAATTTTCTGTCTGGGAAATTATCTATCAAATCTATCTATCTATCGTATCTATCAAATGTATATTGCATCTATTGATCTATCTATCTAATCTATGTATCTATCTCGTGGTTGTGCAAATGGACTGTTTGCGGTTGTTTGCGGTGCGTTACACGGGGAGTTTGGTCTGTCACTGTGAAGCGGGCGTAACCCTTACACTACCTGATCGATACAACATCATACCTGATGTTTTAAAGCACGTTATTCCAAATAATTTCGAAATGTTAGGTGATTTATGCCCTTTATGGATTAAAACCAGACTCTGCATCAACTATGTAATTTTCCGTGGGAGTTTTGCCATGGGTCCCCCTCCGGCATGCCACAGTCCAGGTGTTTGTCCCCTTGAAACAACTTTTCCATCACTATTGTGGCCAGAAAGAGTCCCTGTGGGTTTTAAAATTCGCCTGCCTATTGAAGTCAATGGCGGTTCGCCTGGTTCGCCCGTTCGCGAACAGTTGCGGATGTTCGCGTTCGACCTTCGCGAACGGAAAATTTTCAGTTTGCGACATCACTACTATCAACCCCAATAATCTCACTCTCCCTTTCAAAGACCCTTCTTACATAACATCTACAAGTGCAATCAAACGTTATTACCTAAAGGACCCAGGGTAAGCCCTTAAAGTCCTCTCAGACCAAAAGAGCATTTTTTTTAAAACCCAATACAAACTTTTTATGATGCCATTTTAGAGAAACTCAACATTTGGTAGAAGCTCAACACAATGTTAACTTTTGTATACACGAAAACTTCGACTGCATGCATTGCACAAAATATTTCAGTGGAGACAAGGTGCTAAAAAAGAGCCATAGTTCTGACATAGCCTGCAGGTATGTTTTGGGTTATAATCTTGCTGTAGGACAAACCCCTGACCAACAAGGTGCATACAAGAGTGTATTAAATTGATCAAGTCACCATCTCTGGATCCAACAAAAGGGTCCCAGATTATTACACTTCCACCTCCACATTTGGCAGTTTGTGTCATAAATTTGCAACTATCCTTTTGCCCACTCAATGCCATAAAAAAAAGTGATGAACCAAAGATTTAAAATTTTGATAGAGGCCAAGAAGTGGTATAAAATACTAGCATACAGTGTCCTTTCTGTTTATAAGGTAGGCATAATGCTTTGTTATTGGCTATACCACCTGACATATATATATTGCACTTTTTTAAAGCGACAGTCTACACCTTAGTCATCTTAAAGTCTTACTTAGATTAAGCTGCAAATATCCTCCTACACCCTTTATAAATCATGCAACAGTAACAGTAAAAAAAATATTTTAAAATTACTATTGTTTCGAGTCACTTTGAAATAGATGCCAAGCTCCACCCACTGATGACATCACCATCTGGACTGCATCTATACACTCATCTGAACAGCATTGACAGTCTGTTGAATCCAATTAGTGAGTCTTTTGTAACTAGTGAAGCCTTTAATGCAGCCTAGATAGTGATGTCATCAGTGGGCAGAGCTTGGTAGCCATTTTCAAAGTGACCAGAAATATTAGTCATTTTAAAATAACCTTTTTACTGTTTTTGCTGCATGATATAGAAAGGGTGCAAGATGATATTTGCAGTTTAATCTAAGGTAAGACTTTAAGTTGACTAAGGTGTAGACTGTCCCTTTAATTGCTATTAACATATATACGCACTTATAATGGCATTGCTTCCTATGCATTGAATTAACTTTGTAAAGGGCCATAAAAGCCATAATGTTTCTTTGATGTTTCAGATAGAGAATACAATTTGGCACTTTCCAATTTATTTCTCTTATGTCATTTTCTTCATTCTCTTGGTATCCTTTGTTAAAGAAACAGCAATGCAGTACTTGGAGCTCGCTGTATGTATTGTGTGAGCCAATAACATTAGGCATATATGAGCAAACACCAATCAGCAGCTCTTAAGCCTACCTAGATATCCTCTTCGGCAAAGGATACCAAGTGAACAAAAACATTAAAAATAAAAGATATAAATTGGAAAGTTTTTAAAATGACATGCTCTAGACACTGAAGAGGAGAGACACATCTCTAGAGAGCTCCGGCTATAGAAGATAGTAAAAGCTGTTAAAAAGTGTTATAATTCACAAAATCCTCACAAATCTACACTCTAGGAGAGAGAACTAACTTCCATCCTGCTCCAAACAGATTAACAGCATAGGAGAATTTAGGACTTCGCAGATCGCTATAACTAGAGCGTGAGTGCACTCATAACAAGGATAGCCCACGTGGCTGGCCTCACCCAGAAATATCTCACACAGACAAAGGAAACTATCGCAGCAACGACTACTTAGACTCCCATACACTCCGGAGGGTCAGGGCTCCGCTCCGGAGTCAGAGTCGGCCATTGGCTGAGAGAAAATCTACTGCGAGTACCGGACAAGGAAGAGTACATCGAGGCCTACCTACCTACAACAGAAGAGATTGACATCACTGCTGGTGGTCTACCTACGCTTGCAGACATTACTTGATTAGCCTCTGGAGGGTCGGGGGATCCGCTCCGGAGATACAGACAGATGAGTGGAGAGGCCAGCAGCACTAGGCCTACAACATCCAGAAGTCAGCAACCTTTGCTACCGCTATATGCTAACACATGAACTTTCCAGAATAAAAGAGTGAACATAAAGGGAGAAAAAACAAGCACCTCTTTTTTGCTACAACATATGTCCCTCTTCTCTATATTCACTATCGCCTAGATTTGGAGTTTTGGAGCCAAGGGGGTGCGTTAGCTACGTGGGCTTTTTTCTGGCTGCACCTTTTAAATACCGCTGGTATTTAGAGTTAACAGAATGGCTGCGTTAAGCTCCAAAAAGGGAACGTAGAGCATAATTTAACGCCACTGCAACTCTCGATACCAGCAGTGCTTACGGATGTGGCCAGCCTCAAAAACGTGCTCGTGTACGATTCCCCCATAGGAAACAATGGGGCTGTTTGAGCTGAAAAAAAACCAAACACCTGCAAAAAAGCCGCGTTCAGCTCCTAACGCTGCCCCATTGTTTCCTATGGGGAAACACTTCCTACGTCTGCACCTAACACCCTAACATGTACCCGAGTCTAAACACCCCTAACCTTACACTTATTAACCCCTAATCTGCCGCCCCGCTATCGTTGACCCCTGCATATTTTTTTAACCCCTAATCTGCCGCTCCGTACACCGCCGCAACCTACATTATACCTATGTACCCCTAATCTGCTGCCCCTAACACCGCCGACCCCTATATTATATTTATTAACCCCTAATCTGCCACCCCCAACGTCGCCTCCACCTAACTACACTTATTAACCCCTAATCTGCCGACCGGACCGCACCGCTACTATAATAAAGTTATTAACCCCTAATCCGCCTCACTCCCGCCTCAATAACCCTATAATAAATAGTATTAACCCCTAATCTGCCCTCCCTAACATCGCCGACACCTAACTTCAAACATTAACCCCTAATCTGCCGACCGGAGCTCACCGCTATTCTAATAAATTTTTTAACCCCTAAAGCTAATTCTAACCCTAACCCTAACACCCCCCTAAGTTAAATATAATTTTATTCTAACGAAATAAATTAACTCTTATTAAATAACTTATTCCTATTTAAAGCTAAATACTTACCTGTAAAATAAACCCTAATATAGCTACAAAATAACGAATAATTATATTGTAGCTATTTTAGGATTTATATTTATTTTACAGGCAACTTTGTATTTATTTTAAACAGGTACAATAGCTATTAAATAGTTAATAAGTAGCGGTGCAGTCCGCTCGGCAGATTAGGGGTTAATAAGTGTAGGTAGCTTGCGGCGATGTTGTGGGGGGCAGATTACAGGTTAATAAATATAATATAGGGGTCGGCGGTGTTAGGGGCAGCAGATTAGGGGTACATAAGGATAACTTAGGTGGCGGTCGGCAGATTAGAGGTTAAAATTTTTTATTAGAGTGGCAGCGATGTGGGGGGACCTCGGTTTAGGGGTACATAGGTAGTTTATGGGTGTTAGTGTACTTTAGAGCACAGTAGTTAAGAGCTTTATGAACCGGCGTTAGCCCAAAAAGCTCTTAACTACTGACTTTTTTCTGCGGCTGGAGTTTGGACGTTAGATTTCTAACGCTCACTCCAGACACGACTCTAAATACCGGCGTTAGAAAGATCCCATTGAAAAGATAGGATACGCAATTGACGTAAGGGGATCTGCGGTATGGAAAAGTTGCGGCTGGAAAGTGAGTGTTAGACCCTTTAATCACTGACTCCAAATACCTGAGGGCGGTAAAAACCAGCAATAGTAGCCTCTAACGCTGGTTTTGACGGCTACCGCCAAACTCCAAATCTAGGCGTATGAAAAGCAGAACACAAACAATGAAGGACTGCCTAACTAAATAACAACTCAAAAAGCATAAAGGAGAAAACCAAGCCCCTTTTATTACTAATGAAGACTCTCAAGAGGTCCTCACAGACATATCTACATCAGATTTATGCTCTAACTCAAATCAAGAACTTTTAACTCAAATCAAAGCTCTTTTCCAAGAAGAATTTCGCTCTGCAATGCAAGAGCTTAAACAAGATATTCAGGATATTGGTGGTAGAACCTCAGAACTGGAGGAAAAGTTAGACGAAGTGACAGAAGTAACATCCACAATTAAATCCACTATGGAAGATCAACAAACCCAAATCTCTAAATTGGAATCACAATTGGAGGATCTGGAAAATAAATCTCGTAGATCTAATCTGAGAATAAGAAATCTACCTGAGGCTTACAAATATCTACAGACAACAGTCACTGAACTATTTAAATGATTATAACCTCCCTTGATCCTCTAATGTTATTATTCAAGAGAATTCATAGAGCGCTTTCTTTTCTCCCTGGAACATCTGCAAGAGATGTAATATTCAAATTGCATTACCATCATATCAAAGAACAAATCTTACAAGAAGCACCCACAACTACCACAAATTGAATACAAAGGAACAATGTTACAAATTTTTGCAGACATCTCCCCAATTACATTAAAAAAAAAGAGACCTGAAACCTGTACTGATCTTCCTCAAAGAAGCAAATATTTGGTACAGATGGGCATTTCTTCAAACTGCTCTTTCAATTCAATGACAACACATATGCAACGTACAGGCATCCAACTTCAACAACAAAGTCCCAGAAAGTCATTAAACCGAACCTGGTCCACATTACAAAAAAGCTGGACAGTTCAAGAAAGCAAAACACAACGTACAGACTGATGCTAACTTGTCTGCAGTCATCTGACACTACAGGGAGTGCAGAATTATTAGGCAAGTTGTATTTTTGAGGATTAATTGTATTATTGAACAATAGCCATGTTCTCAATGAACCCAAAAAACTCATTAATATCAAAGCTGAATATTTTTGGAAGTAGTTTTTAGTTTTAGCTATTTTAGGGGGATATCTGTGTGTGCAGGTGACTATTACTGTGCATAATTATTAAGCAACTTAACAAAAAACAAATATATACCCATTTCAATTATTTATTTTTACCAGTGAAACCAATATATCTCAACATTCACAAATATACATTTCTGACATTCAAAAACAAAACAAAAACAAATCAGTGACCAATATAGCCACCTTTCTTTCCATGGATTCTGTCAGTGTTTTGATCTGTTCACCATCAACATTGCGTGCAGCAGCAACCACAGCCTCCCAGACACTGTTCAGAGAGGTGTACTGTTTTCCCTCCTTGTAAATCTCACATTTGATGATGGACCACAGGTTCTCAATGGGGTTCAGATCAGGTGAACAAGGAGGCCATGTCATTAGATTTTCTTCTTTTATACCCTTTCTTGCCAGCCACGCTGTGGAGTACTTGGACGCGTGTGATGGAGCATTGTCCTGCATGAAAATCATGTTTTTCTTGAAGGATGCAGACTTCTTCCTGTACCACTGCTTGAAGAAGGTGTCTTCTAGAAACTGGCAGTAGGACTGGGAGTTGAGCTTGACTCCATCCTCAACCCGAAAAGGCCCCACAAGCTCATCTTTGATGATACCAGCCCAAACCAGTACTCCACCTCCACCTTGCTGGCGTCTGAGTCGGACTGGAGCTCTCTGCCCTTTACCAATCCAGCCACGGGCCCATCCATCTGGCCCATCAAGACTCACTCTCATTTCATCAGTCCATAAAACCTTAGAAAAATCAGTCTTGAGATATCTCTTGGCCCAGTCTTGACGTTTCAGCTTGTGTGTCTTGTTCAGTGATGGTCGTCTTTCAGCCTTTCTTACCTTGGCCATGTCTCTGAGTATTGCACACCTTGTGCTTTTGGGCACTCCAGTAATGTTGCAGCTCTGAAATATGGCCAAACTGGTGGCAAGTGGCATCTTGGCAGCTGCACGCTTGACTTTTCTCAGTTCATGGGCAGTTATTTTGCGCCTTGGTTTTTCCACACGCTTCTTGCGACCCTGTTGACTATTTTGAATGAAACGCTTGATTGTTCGATGATCACGTTTCAGAAGCTTTGCAATTTTAAGAGTGCTGCATCCCTCTGCAAGATATCTCACTATTTTTTACTTTTCTGAGCCTGTCAAGTCCTTCTTTTGACCCATTTTGCCAAAGGAAAGGAAGTTGCCTAATAATTATGCACACCTGATATAGGGTGTTGATGTCATTAGACCACACCCCTTCTCATTACAGAGATGCACATCACCTAATATGCTTAATTGGTAGTAGGCTTTCGAGCCTATACAGCTTGGAGTAAGACAACATGCATAAAGAGGATGATGTGGTCAAAATACTCATTTGCCTAATAATTCTGCACTCCCTGTAAGTAGAGTCCTAGATCTGTTATTCTAACCATTCAGTTTATGTTATCTGAAAGATTATCTGAGAGACTACTCATTTGTTGTTTAAGATGTTCACTTCAGTTTTTAGAGTTTAAATTTAACGGTAACTTTCTCTAAGGGTGTGTCTACCTCTGGGCCTTCCCCATCCTAACTCATTTTCTTCTGCCTGTTTTTCCCCTCTTCTACTTTGCCAGTACCACAAACCCAACCACTTTAACAATTATACTATACAGAAAACATAAGATCTGATACCCCTGTATATTGGGTTTACACTGATTGAGAAAGAAAACAGCTAATACTTAGCATCTCCACTATAATATAAGAGGTTAGATTAAACTTCAATTTAGCATAGAGAGTGATACATTTTATATCACCTACACTTTTTTCTCATAACCCCATATCTATACCCTTTCCTTTTTCTACTACCTTAATACTTACCACCCTATGAACACCTCCCACCCACCAGGATAAAAATGCAAGGAAAACTTTATCTGTGTTAAAACTTGTTCATAAACAACCAGCCATTGACCTACTATCCAGCTCACTTTTTTATGTGCAACTACCCTATTTTGTTTGTTTTTTAGGATACTTGCTTATCATCTTGGGCATAGAGCACTTGATATATCATTTTCACATCTCGACCCATAATACATTGAAAGTATTACCTCTTAATGTTTCAAAGGTCTGCTCTACTAGTTGATGTTTTGTTTAAACTATGAAGATCACCCATGGGGAGACCACCCTAACCCCCTCCCTACCCTCCCCTCCTATACCAAACCTTCCCCACCTAACCCTATTCCACCTGTAGGCCACCGTTCTTTATTTCTACCCCAGCTTATCCCCATCACTTTCGAGAGGAAGTGACACTTTGTGTTAAGCTTTGCAATTTAATGAATAGTTGCTGACTTACCATTCTGTGTACTCTAGTACATTTAACTATGTTAAATCTTATATTTTTCACCTGTTTACAAGTTACCTTTTTTGTTTAAGATTGTGTTGAATTGATTACACAGATGCCATATACAGAGATCCGTGCAAGATTGTTGCATGGAAAGGTATATTTTAGCATGCAACAAAACTCTCTGAACTACAGAGGTCCGGTCTACACTGCAATGGTAAGTCACCTAACTTTCCTTAAGCTCATACACCACACTATGAATCCTAGTGAATAATGTCACTTAAAATTTTGACCCATAATGTTAGGGGTCTACATTCCCACACCAAACGTAAAAAAGCCCTCTTAGAATATATGAGACTGGGAGAAAATTTAATTATGTTGCAGGAAACTCATTTCACAAAAACAACAACTCCAAAATATTGGGACCGCGACTCTTCAACACAATTTCACGCAACCAGTACAAAAAAAAAAAACATTGTGGGGTTTCCACCCTGCTACACTCCTCTTTAAATTTTCAAGAAGAAACAGTCCATATAGACCCTAAAGGCAGATATATCATTTTACAGGGAACACCAGTGATTATAGGGAATATCTATGCACCTAACGATTCCCAAAAGCTCTTCCTAACAAAATTATCCAGAATGCTAACATAATGGAAGAAATTTAGGATCATAATGGGAGGAGACTTTAATCTAGTGGTAGACCAAAAATGGGACAGAACAGAGAAAAAAGGGAAGATCAGAGAGGAACCAACACAGAAAATCCTACTAGATTTCATGCTGGATCACAATTTACTTTATAGTTGGAGGACTCTACACAGGGGGGAGAGAGACTTTACATTCCACTTATCAGTACACAGTACCTCTTCATGCCTTAATCACATCTTTCTCAGCCAAAGTATGCAGATCCCAAATAATAGAGACAACATGGTCCGATCATGCGATTGTTTTGTCTAATCTTACGGGAATTCTTAATCCCAATCGCATTAAATCCTGGACATTAAACCCCACACTAATTTGTGACCCTCTATTCCTTCAAGAGCTCAAAAATAAATTAATAGAATTTACAAACATTAATCATAAAACTTCCACAAGCCCACTTTTTGAGTGGGGAGCATTTAAAGCATTCACAAGAGGAATAATTATGGCTGAGACAAACAAACAAAGGAAAATACACCACAACAGACATGAACAACTAAGATCAGAATTCACGCAAATATCTAAGCTACATAAATTAAACCCGTCCACCTCCCTAACTGAAAAATTGAGAGCAAAAAAACTGAACTAGATAACCTCCTTAATCAAGAAGTATTAAAGTCAATAAAAATATTAGATGCCCACTATTTTATATGTGCAAATAAACCTGACAAGATGTTGGCTTATAAACTCAAAGACATTAATAGAACCACATCAATTCCCCAGATTCAAAAGCATGATGGCACAATCACAAATAATCCACTAGATATTGCTAACACATTTGCTGAATTTTATCAGAAATTATATAATTTACCATTCAGAAAAAAAAGATAAAAAGCTCACAGCAAACATCCAAACATTTTTAACAGACTGTCACCTAGCAAAGATAAATGAGTAAATGTCAGATAAGCTCAACTCACCTATCACCATACAAGAAGTACTAATTGCCATTAAAAACATAAAAGCCTCTTTTAGGATCCACAAGGTATTTTATATTGTTAATAGGCATTAATCTTACTGTTATCTTGTCTAACGGTTGCAATTAATGCAATGTCTTTTCATTTTTGCTTTACATGTATGTATGTACTTATGTTGGATTCTTAATAAAAAAGAAACTGAAAAAAACAAAAACACAAAAGCCTCCAAAACTCCAGGCCCCGACGGCTTCCCATAATTTTTTTATAAACATATGAAAGACATTCTTGCACCTCAACTTGTTAGAATTTTCAACTCTACCATGCTACGATTCCAACAGAATTAATGTGAGCCAGGATATCAGTTATACCTAAACCAGGAAAGGACAACCAACACTGCAACAATTTTAGACCCATATCACTCATCAACCAAGATATAAAATTGCTGATGAAAATTTTAGCGGACAGACAATTTCATAATGGCACAGTTAATCTACCCAGATCAGGTTGGTTTCATTAAATCATGTGAGGCCCCTGATAACATTTGGAGAACTATAGACCTTATTAATTTTGCCTCAGTACACAAGGTGCTATCTTTAGATGCAGAGAGAGTCCATTGGAATTATCTCATCACAATCTTAGAACATTTTGGACTGGGGGGGAAGGTTTCTTAAAACAATTCAGACTTTATACACGGACCCTAGGGCATTCATTAAAATCCCTGGATATTAGTCAGAGATCTTAATTGAGAACGGTACAAGGCAGGGGTGTCCATTGTCACACCTGCTGTGTGCACTATACATTGAACCATTAGAGGCCAAGATATGCAACAACCCAGATATTTCAGGGATTAAAGTGGGACAATCAATATATAAGGTAGTATTATTTGTGGATGACATGATACTGTCTATCACTAAACCATTGCTATCCCTACCCCCCCCCCCTCCCCTTATACCACATAATAAACAATTTTTGGGAAAATATCAGGATACAAACTAAATGAAGATACATTTGAGGTGCTGAGTATTCATTAACCCCGTGAAACAAAAAAGCTGTTAGAAAGGGGGGCGGAGCCGACTACCAAGATGGAAAGTCACATTTAGGAGAAGCTCCGTGTGATAGTTTACATTGGGACCAGATAAGCATGTAATCCATCGCACTTTTTAGCCCTTATTAGACTGATACCCCTTCATAAACAGCACTGCTGCTGCAGAACACTAAAAAAGGAGTAAGACCCTGAACCGGAGCCACACAGACACCGGAGTATCATCCAGACCACGCCGGAGACGGGCCCACTCATTACCCGCAACAGGTGAAGCTGCAGATCATCAGTGTCCCGCTCCGGATCACAAGTAAGACCTTGTTAAAGGCCACCTTAGCATTTGCACCTTAACTTGCACTAAGACACCGGGTGGGGCCCGAAACTAGAACCACACGCCATCTTAGAGTGCAGCAGCACTCAGTGAAAGCGCACGCAGCGCATACATTTTTGCTCAGGGGTACAGCGAAAGGGCCTTAAAACTTAAGGACTTTGCTCATGAAGTAAACACTTGATTGGGACACTCTTGCTACTCGGATAGAAAGCAAGAAAAAGCACTTTATACGACCCAATCTGCACACGTGGCTTGCTGCGACACAAATAGTTTTGCACTCTGCCTTCAGATCACTAACTTTGGAGTCGCATTCGAATCCCAATAGGACACAAACCTCATTAAAGGCACAGACACCCGAAGTGACTCAAGTTAGCAATAACCGTATAGACTCTCACTGGAAATCTTATCACCCCCACTAGGCCGCAGGCTGCAAACATACAAACAGCACAGATTACGCGCCAAGTTGCACAGCATCACCTGTATCACAGGATGTCTTCAAAACGGCTCACAAAAGGGGACAAAGCAGCAAAATCCACTTCAGCTGCAAGCACCAAACTGAACACCTATTTTAAAGCTTTAACCACTTCACAGCACTCCAATGTGGAATTAGAAGAAGAGGCAGGAGAAATGTCTACAAATACATCCCCTAAATCAACAACATCAGAGAAAAGTGTCCCATTAACAAGGGCTGATATAGATTCTTTACCAACCAAAGCAGACTTTAATACCCTATTGCATCAAGTTGCAAAGATTGTAAAGGATGGCTTGGCAGAAGTCAGGAAAGATTTAGTAGATATGGGGGAGAGAATTGAATATATAGAAGAGCAAGCAAATGACACCAATAATGTATTAGATGGTCACTCTAGATGCCTCTCGATACAAGACATTGAAATCCAGCAATTAAAGAGCCATCTGGAGGACCTAGACAACAGGGGGAGACGGCAGAACCTGAGAATTAGAGGAGTACCTGAGAGTGTCACACAGGATCTCACCCCACAATACTTGCAAAGACTTTTTCACTATCTAACAAAAGATAATACTGCACCCCCATACCAGCTAGACAGAGCTCATAGGGCTCTTAGACCCAAGCCAGGAGATGCTGACCCCCCACGGGATATAATCATTAAATTCCATCAATACCAAGACAAAGAACTGGTTGCGCAAGCAGCGAGGAAGGCATCTCCCCTCAACTTCGAAGGTCACACAATACAAATCTATGCAGACCTTAGTCCTATGACACTGAATAACAGAAAAGAAGCCAGGTACCTCACCGAACACCTGCGAGAGCTGGAGATTCCCTATAGGTGGGGATTCCCCTTCTGCTTAAGAGTAAACAAAGGAAACAAAGTCACCACCTATAAATCCACTGAGGATCTTGAAGAATTCTGCAAATTGATTGACATTCCACTGCCCACCCTGCCATCAATACACAAGAAATCCCTTACAGGGACCAACCTAACAGGGGAGACGCAGCTTCCACAACGGCCCCATTGGCAAAAGGTCAACCGGAAAAGAACAAGAAACCAGACTACACCAATACAGAATAAATCGAAGGTGGTGGAGGACACCTGATCAATTAGGTGTAAGACTTAAAAATAAGGACGTTTGTCAAGAAATGAGAGCTCACCCTCCATCAGAAGGACTTTAAATTGAGAGCACTAAGACCTAGCTGAGACCACATGTACTTGTAGCATGTGGAATTCAAGAATTTCATAATAACTGTTTCCCTATAGAAGTTAGATTAATATTGAGCTAGTTCTATAAACCTCACAAGATATGCATGTAACATAGAACTCATCTATTGTTCATTTCCCAATGTGAATGTTGAGAATATTTCAATTTCTATCCACCCCCTACTTAGTTTAATTTAGACACTACTGTGTTTAAAGACCACGATATGTTAATTGTTGTTGATAACTCTGTTTCTGTTATGTTATCACTGATTTTTTTTGTTATTGTTGTTCTGTTTTTAAGAAGTCAGCAAACGATTCCTCAGAGATACTATTCCCATATATGTGTTTCAACTGTTCATGAAGGCATTAGAAATCTTAGAAAGCCCGGATATAGAGAAAGCTGCGGTAAGTCTCGTACTTTTCTGGGGGCGGGGGGGCTGGCCTGCACCACACCACAGTACACGCCAACAAACTAACTGATCAGCAAAACCACTTAGATCTAATAGATTATGGCTAATAAACCATTAGTGTTGCTGTCCCAAAACTGTAGAGGCCTTAACTCTCCCACAAAGAGGTCTATAGCCCTTAACCACTTCCGTAAACTTAAGGGTGACATTATTTTCATCCAAGAGACCCATTTTCTGGGATCTAATGCTCCCAAATTTAGGTCAACAGATTACCCTTTAGGTTTCTTTAACGACAACCCAAACAAGAAGATAGCGGGAGTTGGGGTCTTGTTAAATAAGAATGTCCCCTTTCAACTATTAGATAAATATGAAGACAGAGAGGGCAGATTCCTTATACTGAGAGGATCTATATTCGAAATGCCAGTCACATTGGCTTGTGTTTACGCTCCTAATGTGAAACAAGCAAGGTTTATTAGGAGGGTATGTGAAAAACTCCTCGAAATCAAGATGGGAATATTAATAGTGGGTGGTGATCTGAATGTACCCCTAGAACCGAAAATAGATAGCTCAGCTCCTAGTTCAAAGGGACCCCACAATGTTAGCATAAATGTTGCAGACAGCCTTAAATCAGTATCCCTAGTGGATGTATGGAGACTACAGCATGCACGCTCCAGAGACTTCACCTTTTACTCATTTGCAAAGAAATCATACTCTCGAATAGACTACCTGTTGATAGAACACAGTCATCTCACTTTAGCAACCCACACAGAGATCACCCCGGCAGCTTGGTCTGACCATGCGACTGTACTTTTAGAGATGGACTGGCCTACAAAACCTCTGAGACACTCATTTTGGAGAATAGATGACTCACAACTCCACGACCCTGTGATAGTACAGGACATTAGGGATAAACTGGAAGAATATTTTACTCATAATTCTGACTCAGTAGATACGTAGGGTGTCCTATGGGAAGCTCATAAAGCGGTAATAAGAGGCAACCTTATTAGTCACAGCATTAGATTAAAGAAACTCCATAATCTGACTTATAAAGAACTTGCAGCAGAATTACACAGAGCAGAAACCACTCATAAGCAGACCCCTGCTGACGATAAGTCCCTCACTAAGTTAACAGAGGCTAAACTAGCATTTAACTCATACCTAACCAAAGTAGCTCATAGGAAGGCATTATTCTTAAATAAGGTATATTTCCAGGGTGGAAATAGAGCGGGAGCATTATTAGCAAAGGCTCTACATAAAAAGAAAGCCAAACACCATATTTTCAGCATAAAAGACAGCTATGGAAATAACATCCATAAGAGTCCAGAGATAGCGGAAGTTTTCAGGCGCTTTTATGACAACATCTATAACTTAGATAGGTCCCTACCTTCCCCAAACGCAATAGATATAGACAACTATTTAGGGTCTATAGACCTCCCGAGACTAAGCGAACAACAAAGAATGGTGCTAGAAGAACCAATAACAATACAAGAAATCCTTAAAGCTATTAAATCCCTGCCTACAGGAAAGAGCCCTGGGCCAGATGGCCTATCGAATAAATATTATAAAACATTTAGTATGGTCCTAGCGCCCCACCTGCTCTCACTGTTGCCATTGATGAAAGAGAACAATTTCCCACCCTAACAAAAGAAGCGCATATTGCAGTGATACCGAAGCTAGAAAACCTGTCAGATACCCCATCTAAATTTAGACCAATATCCCTCCTAAATACGGATTTGAAAATTTACGCGAAAATCCTGGCAACTAGAATCAGCGCCTTCCTTCCATCCTTAATACACACAGATCAGGTTGGTTTTGTCCCTGGCAGAGAAGCCAGGGACAACACCATAAGAGCCTTGCAGTTAATGGAGTATGCTAAGACACAGGGATTAAGCTCCATCTTTTTAACGTCAGACGCAGAAAAGGCGTTTGACCACCTTAATTGGTCTTTTCTATTTGCCACCCTGAAAAAATTTGGCTTCGGAGAGTTAGTAATAAACAGAATCCGGTCAATGTACTTTAAACCAACAGCAAAGATTAAAGTAAATGGTGTATTGTCTGATTCCTTTCAGATAGGAAATGGGACAAGGCAGGGATGCCCTCTGTCTCCCTTACTATTCGTGCTAGGCATTGAGACACTTGCGGCGCGTATAAGACAGAATGAACAAATTAAAGGGATATCTTTGGGTCCTAACAACTACAAGGTCTCGCTATACGCGGATGATGTGCTGCTATCTCTTACCTCCCCAGACACATCCCTTCCCGCGGTGACAGAGGAGTTTAGGGAATTTGGTAAACTATCGTTCTTTTCAATTAATCACCAAAAGTCCGAGATATTAAACATAAATTTAACAGAAAAGGGGTTAGATTCACTAATGAAGGACTGTCCCTACCAACTGCAACCTAAGACAATTAAATATCTAGGAATAAACCTAACGCCCAGAGATAAGCTTCTGTTTAGTTCTAACTTTAAATCACTCTATAATAACACACAGAATGATTTGAAGGACTGGGGGACGAAGCCCCTCTCTTGGTGGGGGAGGATTCAAACATTGAAAATGACAGCTCTCCCCAGAATCTTGTATATTATGCAAGCACTACCAATACACCTTCCGCCCAACTTCCTCAAAAAACTGCAGGCTTTGCTGAATAAATATGTTTGGGGTTCGATAAAACCTCGAGTGGATAGGAATACGCTTTACAAAACTCTAGCGACCGGGGGGGTGGGACTCCCTTGCATAGCGACATACTATAGATCAATAGGAGTGCAGAGGGTATTGGATTGGAACAGGAATGAGGCTACAAAGGCATGGATAACGATTGATTCCCACATACTGAAAACCCCGCAAGTGGGAACCCTGTGCTGGATTCCCAAGTCACATAGACCAGTAGCGACTACCATTTTTAAATTCTACACCTCAGTGTTTACGATTTGGGATGAGGTCCTGAGGACTTGCCCTTCCATCTCAACATTGAGATCACCCCTGACCCCAGTGTCCCCGAACGCAGAATTCTTGGGTGGTATGGACTATAGCCTGGTAAACAAAACTCTAGACGAGATTGGATACACGATACCCATACATAAGGTTTTGAACGGACAGAGACTTAAAGACAGACAAGAACTAGGAGACATCCTGAATGGGGCTTTTGCAAGCTGGTTAAAATACGGACAACTGCGACACCTTTTTGAAAAGTCTGAGCATAAACCTGACTGGACGAGACCCATGACCCGCTTTGAGACCATATGCACTGCTCAAGGCCCCCTACGACACACATTATCACTAGCAAAATCCATATTACAGGGAGACGGCAGGGTTACACGACCGTCATATACCAACAAATGGCAGCAAGACCTAAATATTGTCCTAGAGGACAAAGAATGGAGTAGGATTTATGCTCTGGTGGGGAGGTCATCATCATCCACTAGAATTCTAGAGCTCAATTATAAGTTATTGTCCAGGTGGCACCTGACACCATCACGCCTTAAAAGTATATACCCAAATTCATCCGATCTCTGCTGGAGGGGATGCAGCCTCAGGGGAACTATGTCCCATATGTGGTGGGACTGCCCCGTGGTCAGGCCATTTTGGCGGGAGATAGAACTCTTTTTTAGACAACTATTGGACGACACATTTACACTAACCCCTGTTATTGCACTACTGAATGCTCTCCCCAGAAACATATGCCAACTTAGACAAAAGGTGATCCAGTTCTCCCTGAACTCAGCCAGGTCTTTGATAGCCAGCAAATGGAAAACCCCTGTAAAGCCTACAGTGCAGGAGTGGCTGAAACATGTAGATGACACACTACTTTTAGAGGAATACAGCTATTTTAAAACACAAAGAAAGGCATTATTTTTAGACATCAAATTATACTGGGATCTAACGAAAGCAAGTTTCACACATTCACGGCTGGCCAGGCCCCCAACGCCCCCAGGGCGAGAAAAGAAGCTAGAATCGGGGAGCTAATTAATCACTCCAGTAGAAGTATTAATAACAGATTGTAAACTATGATACTAATGAGCACATTGCCATCAAAATGCTCGCCCAGGCTATATTTATACCAGGATAGATGTATCTCAGAAAGTAATTTTTATACGTTAAGCTGATGTGATTTGTGTCATTAAGTTCAGTAGAGGAATCTATAATAGATTGTAAAATTTGATACTACTGAGCACATTGCCTTTAAAATGCCCACCTAGGCTATATCTACACCAGGAAAGATGTATCTCAAAAAGTAATTTCTATATGTTAAGCTGACATGATTCGTGTTATTAAGTTAAATGTTTTAAGAAATGTGATTTTACCATGATCAATGTATTTTTGTGAAAATACCAATAAAACTTTTTGAAAACAAAAAAAAAAAAAAGCTGTTAGAAAAAGACTTCGGTTTTAATTTGAAAAAAGGACTCAGGTACCTTGGTGTTCTTCTCTCACAGAATGTATATTCTCTGTACTCCATTAATTATAAACCCATTTTTACACAGATATGACAACTAACTACCAAATGGTCAGGAGAGAAAATCTCATCGCATTATAGTAGCTAAGATGACAATCCTTCCCAAGTTACTGTATGTTTTCAGATCCTTGCCAGTATTGGTCCCTATAGCCGAACTTAAACAAATCCAAAAGGGAAATTCTTAAATTTATCTGGGGAGGTAAGAAACCCTGTATTAATAAAAATATCCTTACTAAACATAAATCCCAAGGCGGAAAGGAGTACCACAACTAAAAGCATACTATTATGCTGCTAGAACAGCTCCGACAGCATTATGGCACAATAACACATACACAGACAAGGTTAGATGGGTAAAACTTTAAAATTATTTAGTTCAAGTAACTCCCATATGCAAACTACTCTGGTCGGAAAAACAGTTGAGACCTCAGACATGGAAATCTTTTTTCTCTATAGCACATACTATATGCCTGTGGGATAGACTAAAAATCAAATATATCTTAATTAATCAATGTTCCCGGCTCACTTCCCTAGACTCCCTAGAAAATCCAATTCCAACATTAGTGCTAAACAAATGGGCAAACAGAGGCCTATACAGAATTGAAGATACCTTAATTAATAACTCAATTCTCTCATACTCCCAATATGCCAAGCTAGACCCTACAGATAAAAAACACAACTGGTTCCATTATTTACAACTTAGATCTAGAGTACATACGGTTCTACAATCACGACCACCAAATGCTGTGACTAACTTTGAAACACTTTGCCTCTCGAGAGACAGACCTAAGGGGGCGATAGCTCGATTATACTACACTTTCAACACACCTAATGAGGCAAATAAGGAAAAATGTATGCAATCATGGGTAGAGGACAATAATTTTAACTGGTCCACACAAGGGTGGGTGGATACATTGCAGAGAGGCTGTTCATTCTCAGTAAGGGCTAATTTGATTTTTTTTTATTAAAACAGCCTACAAATGGTACCTATATCCAACAAGATTACACCCACGAGTAGACATCAATAGTGAGCTCTGCTTTAGAGACTGTTCAGAGAGGGGCACATACATACATATGGGGTGGCAATGTAATTCCACAGCACAGATATGTTCACAAACATCAGAACTTTTAAGCACATTATTTCATAAACACATTGAGCTTACTCCGATGCAAGCCTTATTACATGACTTGATTCCAGGCCTCACTTTGAACAATTGTAAGCTAGCTATGACAATTTGTACTGCAAATAGACTGTGTACAGCACGGTACTGGAAGAGAGAATTACCAGAATATAATATAATTATGCGTAAAATAGAATATATTTACCTAATGTCTAGTATATCAGCTGATTTATTATCCAAAAAAGAACGCTTTTTGGAAATATGGGAACCATAGATCATGTATTCTGAGGCAGCACATAGGAACACTCAAAGAGCGTGCCCATTGGTAGACCGGACTCCCATCCCCACTCAAACCAGTGTGATATAAATACAGAAGATAAATATAAATAGAGATGACTTATCTCTGAAACTGTTTGTCTAATCTTCTTTAATGAGACCAATTGAATCTATAAACTCTGTATTTTATATGTATCTGAAGTATATAATCTGTGTAAAAATTACTGTAATTGTTATTTTTATTTTTTTTCTCTATATGTGAAAACTCAATAAAAATGATTTCAACAAAAAAAATGACATACTCTATTTGAATCATGAAAGAAAATATTTGTGTTTCATGTTAAGTTTAGTGCTCCTTTAAGAAAACTAGCCACTGACTAATATTTGCAGACTAGTGATTATTTTCCTGGTGAGATATACTATATACTGGCCACGGTCAAATAGAAAACCATTTTTTTGCACACCACATTCCTGCAATACAGTTTAGTTAAATATTGTTTATAGTGTAAGTCAAAAAAAATTTTAATCTTAAATTCAGGAATCAGGACATGAAAAAAATAAGTTTTAAGATAACACTCAGGAAAAGTGCTGAGTATTTGATAAGCTATGGGAATTGATAAAAACAATCTTTAATAGGAATAGTCTGGTTATGAATTGGTGGAAATCCAAGAAGTGAAGATATACACTATGAGCTATTCAATAGCGGGAAGGAGATTTAGAAATATTATCTTTCCAAGCCATATAGATACTGTTTTTTATGAATTATATCCCAGTCCCCTCTGGGAAAATGTTTATATAATATTGTAGACTTGAAGGAAATATGTTTCCATAGTAACACACAGAGAACTTCAAATCTTACATATAATGTTTCAAGTGGATAAGAGATTTAGCATTTTTTCCCACAACATATAAAAGTGTTACAATATGAAGACACAATATTGAGTAATATTAGCAAAATTGTATATATACAGCAACACACTAGATCCTCTTTATTAGCCTAAGGGCATTGTGTTTGTCTTTAACGTTAAAAAGTCTTGCATGCTGTCTGAGAACCTGCAAAGGAAAAGACCTGTAGGCCAAAATGAAATGGCTCGAAGAAAAACAGTTCTCTTAACATAATCACAAAAACCTATTCTATTGTTTGATTTATAAAGACAAAAGTGGAAGCTATACCCATATGACCACATAAAAAGAAAAACTGACTAGAAATGTCAGGAAAATTCTCTAAGAAAGTTACTCTTGTTGCTGAACATTAACAATAAATAAGTTGTATTTCTCCAGGATAAACTCATGACCTATTTACCATATTGTTGGCAGCAATAAAATAATATTTCCTTTTTTTATTATTATTATTATTATTATTATTATTATTATTATTTTTCTCAATAAGTGCAACAGTTTTAAAAACTCAACTAAATAAAATTGGCAGATGATCTTTGCAGT
This sequence comes from Bombina bombina, assembly GCF_027579735.1. Classification (NCBI taxonomy): domain Eukaryota; kingdom Metazoa; phylum Chordata; class Amphibia; order Anura; family Bombinatoridae; genus Bombina; species Bombina bombina. The sequence continues at coordinate 331,118,529 of NC_069505.1, forward strand.
AAAAATACTGAAAAGCTTTTGCTTAGTGACATTTATTAGATTTGTCACAGATATCAAAGTCTTTGGTTCAGTTGAATAGATTCAAAAGTTCTTGGCTTATTTGTGAAGTGGATGACCAGCATAAAACTGCTGCAGTGTTTTATGGGTTGAGATACAGATACAAGGTCATTTTTTAACAGATATTTAAATACAATGTTAAAAATGTGTTATTTGTTATTTCTCGGGCAGTCACACAAGCCAGCACACAGACAGTCACTGGCCAGAATGCAGAGGAAGTCACTGGCCAGCACACACAGACAGTCACTGGTCAGCACAAACTGAAGGTCAATTTATACAATCACACGCTTATCAGCATGCACAAGCAGTCACTGGTCAGCACAGACTGAAGGTCACTGGTTAGCATATACAATCACACGCTTATCAGCATGCACAGAGAGTCACTGGTCAGCACAGACAGGAGATTAATGTTCAGAATATACATTTAGACACTTAACAGCATGCACAGGTGTTCAGTAGTCAGTATACAGGCAGTAACTGGTCAGCAAGTCACTTGCCAGCATATATAGTCAGACACGTACCAGCATGCACAGTCAGTAAATGGCCAGCACATACAGACAGTCACTTGTTAGCATATACAATTAGACAATTACCAACATGCATTCACTAGCTTTGATACACAGGCAGTAATTGGCCAGCTCATATAGGGCACTTACTGGTCAGTGCACTCAGGAATTCACTGGTTAGCAGATACAGTAAGACACTGCCCAGCATGTGCAAGCAGTCACTTGCTAGTATATACAGGCCAGAATATACAGACAGTCACTAGTCGGTACACACAGGCCGTCAATAGTCGGTACACACAGGCCGTCAATAGTCGGTACACACAGGCCGTCACTAGGCGGTACACACAGGCCGTCACTAGGCGGTACACACAGGCCGTCACTGGTCGGTACACAAAGGCCGTCACTGGTCGGTACACACAGGCCGTCACTGGTCGGTACACAAAGGCCGTCAATGGTCGGTACACAAAGGCCGTCAATGGTCGGTACACAAAGGCCGTCAATTGTCGGTACACAAAGGCCGTCAATTGTCGGTACACAAAGGCAGTCAATTGTCGGTACACAAAGGCAGTCAATTGTCGGTACACAAAGGCAGTCAATAGTCGGTACACACAGGCCGTCAATAGTCGGTACACACAGGCCGTCAATAGTCGGTACACACAGGCCGTCAATAGTCGGTACACACAGGCCGTCAATAGTCGGTACACACAGGCCGTCAATAGTCGGTACACACAGGCCGTCAATAGTCGGTACACACAGGCCGTCAATAGTCGGTACACACAGGCCGTCAATAGTCGGTACACACAGGCCGTCAATAGTCGGTACACACAGGCCGTCAATAGTCGGTACACACAGGCCGTCAATAGTCGGTACACACAGGCCGTCAATAGTCGGTACACACAGGCCGTCAATAGTCGGTACACACAGGCCGTCAATAGTCGGTACACACAGGCCGTCAATAGTCGGTACACACAGGCCGTCAATAGTCGGTACACACAGGCCGTCAATAGTCGGTACACACAGGCCGTCAATAGTCGGTACACACAGGCCGTCAATAGTCGGTACACACAGGCCGTCAATAGTCGGTACACACAGGCCGTCAATAGTCGGTACACACAGGCCGTCAATAGTCGGTACACACAGGCCGTCAATAGTCGGTACACACAGGCCGTCAATAGTCGGTACACACAGGCCGTCAATAGTCGGTACACACAGGCCGTCAATAGTCGGTACACACAGGCCGTCAATAGTCGGTACACACAGGCCGTCAATAGTCGGTACACACAGGCCGTCAATAGTCGGTACACACAGGCCGTCAATAGTCGGTACACACAGGCCGTCAATAGTCGGTACACACAGGCCGTCAATAGTCGGTACACACAGGCCGTCAATAGTCGGTACACACAGGCCGTCAATAGTCGGTACACACAGGCCGTCAATAGTCGGTACACACAGGCCGTCAATAGTCGGTACACACAGGCCGTCAATAGTCGGTACACACAGGCCGTCAATAGTCAGTACACACAGGCCGTCAATAGTCAGTACACACAGGCCGTCAATAGTCAGTACACACAGGCCGTCAATAGTCAGTACACACAGGCCGTCAATAGTCAGTACACACAGGCCGTCACTGGTCAGTACACACAGGCCGTCACTGGTCAGTACACACATGCCATCACTGGTCAGTACACACAGGCAGTCACTGGTCAGTACACACAGGCCATCACTGGTCAGTACACACAGGCCATCACTGGTCAGTACACACATGCCATCACTGGTCAGTACACACAGGCAGTCACTGGTCAGTACACACAGGCCATCACTGGTCAGTACACACAGGCCGTCAATAGTCGGTACACACAGGCCGTCACTAGTCGGTACACACAGACAGTCACTAGGCAGTACACACAGGCCGTCACTAGGCAGTACACACAGGCCGTCACTGGTCAGTACACAAAGGCCGTCACTAGTCAGTACACACAGGTATTCACTAGTAAGTACACACAGGCAGTCACTAGTTACTATACACAGGTATTCACTGGTCAGTATACACAGGCCATCACTGGTCAGTATACACAGGCCATCACTAGTCAGTACACACAGGCCGTCATTAGTCAGTACACAACGGCCATCGCTGGTCAGTACACACAGGCCATCACTGGTCAGTACACACAGGCAGACACTAGTCAGTACACACAGACAGACACTAGTCAGTACACACAGACAGTCACTAGTCAGTACACACAGGCAGTCACTAGGCTACACAGGCAGTCACTGGTCAGTACACACAGGCAGTCACTAGTCAGTACACACAGGCAGTCACTAGACAGTACACACAGGCAGTCACTAGGCAGTGCACACAGGCAGTCACTAGGCAGTGCACACAGGCAGTCACTAGGCAGTGCACACAGGCAGTCACTAGGCAGTGCACACAGGCAGTCACTAGGCAGTGCACACAGGCAGTCACTAGGCAGTGCACACAGGCAGTCACTAGGCAGTGCACACAGGCAGTCAGTGGTCAGTACACACAGGCAGTCAGTGGTCAGTACACACAGGCTATCACTGGTCAGTACACACAGGTATTCACTAGTCAGTACACACAGGTATTCACTAGTCAGTACACACAGGCAGTCACTGGTTAGTACATAAAAGCTGTCAATAGTCAGTACACACAGACCATCACTGGTCAGTACACACAGGTAGTCACTGGTCAGTACACACAGGCAGTCACTGGTCAGTACACACAGGCAGTCACTGGTCAGTACACACAGGCAGTCACTAGTCAGTACACACAGGCAGTCACTAGTCAGTACACACAGGCAATCACTGGTCAGTACACACAGGCAATCACTGGTCAGTGCACACAGGTATTCATTGGTCAGCACACACAGGCAGTCACTGGTCAGTACACACAGGCAGTCACTGGTCAGTACACACAGGCAGTCACTGGTCAGTACACACAGGCAGTCACTGGTCAGTACACACAGGTATTTACTGGTCATCATATGTAGGTAGGGTTGCCACTTCAACCATGTTTTCCTGGACACTTATGAGTAACACACGCTGTAGGATAAGCAGGGAAGAACATGTATTGTGCTGTTCATCATCACTAATTATGTGAAGTCCAGAGGCACAATACATGTTCCTCCCTGCTTACCCTGCAGCATGAGTAACTCATAAGTATCCAGGAAAACATAGCTGAGGTGGAAACCCTATATGTAGGTATCAATACACCTGCACACACAAGCAGCCGCAGTCCCAGCACATGTGAACAGTCACTTGATGCCCATCTTGATAAATAATAGTAATAATAAAAAAGTTAAATACATGAAACCAGCAAATGTCCAGCCTTATACACTACACACTATACAAATACATGCTCACATAGCAAATCATAACCACACACATATTCAGCACAACACATACAGTTATCAGTACAGCAGATATTTATAGCAGACCACACCCAGTCACTATCTTCATTCTGCATTTTCTAGCAAAGCCCCACAGCCTCTGTGAGTTACCCAGACAGTCAAAACAAAGCTACACTTTCTGCTTCAGCTCATTTTTGACGCCCTCTGTAACTCTCCTGTGAACTACAACAGTTTTACTCTGCATCCAGCAACATTCTATTTGTAAGGGTGACACAAAGGAGAGTCCCCCCCTTTCTACTATAGCCCTAAACAAAATAATGCACTTAGTGTTAATATAAAATAACACTTTCAAATAATGCTTCAGGTTACACATAGCTTAGACCCATTTAAAATGAATATACATACATCTAAATAAAGATGTAATACTAACATAATAATATTTAAAATAACAGATGTAACACATGTGTAAATTGCTAAAATTACAGCACACAAATGAACAATGTGTTTAGGACATTAAAGGAAAAACATTTTTCTATTACAAGCATTTGTATATGAAAAAAACAGGAACATGAACAATACATAATAAGTATTTGTAATAAATATATAGACAAACTACATATATATATATATATATATATATATATATATATATATATATATATATATATATATATATATATATACACACACACACATATATATATATATATATATATATATATATATATATATATATATATATATATATATATATACACACACATACACATATATATATATATATATATATATATATATATACATACACACATACATACACATACACACACACACATATACACATTACGTTAAAGGGATGTGAAACAAGTTTGCAATATATACATTTTTGCAGTATACTTTCAGCGCTTGTTTCCCTTTTCTTGCAATTTAAAAGTACAATAAATTTAAAATTAAACTTTCATTGTTCAAATAGAGCATATCATTTTAAACAGCTTTCCAATTTGCTTTTAATATCTAATTTGCTTTGTTCTATTACTATCCTTTATTGAAAAGCATACCTAGGTAAGCACAGGAGTAGCAATGCATTATTGCAAGCTAGTTGCTGATTGGTGACTGCACGTATTTTGTCATAGGCTCACCCAATGTGTTTGGCTAACTTCCAGTAGTGCACTGCTCATTTTTCAACAAAATATTACAAAATAATTAAGTAGATTTGATAATAGAAGTAAATTGAAAAATTATTTAACAGTGGTTGCTCTGAATCATTAAAAAAAAAAAAATAGGTTTCATGAGCCTTCGGGTAAAAACAATTCTAGAAGTGTGCACTGCAGACTTCCCATGCCTAAACCTACTTCATACCAGTATTGTTCTGCATATAGGCAGCACCTGATTTTAGGCAGCACCCTTAAGGTTTGGTGCCATTTTAAAGAAATTAAAAAAAATAACAACCTGCAGTTGTTATTAGCAGCAGCCTGAAAAGCAATGTTCAAGTGAGCAGATCTGCATGCAGTGAGATTTGTTTTTACACTGTGAGATAAGCAGATCTGCATGCAGTGAGATTTGTTTTTACACTGTGAGATAAGCAGATCTGCTCAGATGATGACCTGCAGACACAGATTGGATTTTTTTTTTTACTAGGGGGACCAGGTAACCACCAAGCCTAACAAATTAAAGCTTCAATGTTTGCAAGTGATTGAGACCAGCACTCCCAAATGTGCAAGCAATGAGTCACAATGCAGGGTGCCAGCTTCCCCAAGAGTATAGAATAAAACAAAGGAAAGGTGCTGCACTCCTTAGTAATTTCAAATGTGAACAAAGCCTTAATGCAGCGATTACCGCTTTGGTGGAGAATTTCAATGTCCCCGTCTCATCCGACCGGTGAGATTGACAGCTCCTACCCGCTTATGTTTGGCTATACGCAGGCAGAAGGCGGTGTTGCATGTGAGCGCAAAATAGTGCTTGTGTACAATGTTAAATTCGGGCAGTGAACTGCTGCCCACCAGAGGAGAGTTCAGCAAACTGAAGCAAATATGTACTCCCCTGTCTGCCCTTGATTGATAGATCGAGCCCCATATAAGGAACTACAAAACGATGGACATAGCTTGCTGTGTCTACTGCAGTAATTATCCAGATTGGCTCCTCTAAATAAGATAAGTTGTTGGTGTAACTATTGAAAAACAATTTCAGCAAACAAGGTGCTAATGCATTCAAGACATGCTCACATTTACCTTGTATGTTAGTGCATTGTTACTCTAGAGACAGGGGTACATTTCAATCACCATAAAAACAAAATGTAATTTTATTCCGGACAAGAGCATCAATTCTTAAAAAACATAACAATAGTACATTTTAAAATATCTTCTTTTAACATTATGTTTTGGAAAATTATTTTGTTTTTGTGACTTACATCTTCCCAATGAAAAACAACCAAACTGCTTTGTTGTATTGTCAACCTTGGTGCACATAAATTAAGAACTAAAATAGTCTAAGGGTCTAATTCTCTAAAATTTTTGGGTCTGGCATTATTATTTTAAGAAGTCTAACCAGTACTGTGAAGTTCCTCAAAGTGTTTTAGAAGAGACATGTTTAGCTTGAGCGCTGGAGGGTTCTGGGTATAAATAAGTGTCACAATATAAATCTAAATACTCACAGAAAGAGAACCTTTCTGTTGCTGCCAGCACTGAGCAGGGATTGGTTCGATCTGTCTTGTCACTGTCTGATCTGCATCTTGTCCATCCTTGGTCTGTTTGTCCAGCATGCCAACCTCTCACTTTGTACTACTTATTGGCCCAAACTGTATTTGATTTATCTACACTACAACTGCAGATCTGCTATTAGGTTACACTTTAGTAACTTAGATGTAAGGATGTTGGTTGCTATAATGCAACTCAAATTAGTATGCTACTGAATAGTTGTTTTTCAGTGTCTAAATATGTAAAAGTTATTAGTGAATCAGTACATTGCTATACTCAGATTGGCTATAGGAGTTAAATATAGCAGGAGGATTAAAGGAAGTAGATGGAATACAACTCAGTTATTAAGTCTTGAACAATATTTTATTTAAAAGGTATCTTCCACAGTAACTTAGGATTCAAGTCCTCTGATATAAGGAACAGGCAGCTGCAGATCTGTAAAGCTTAAAAGATCCTGTGTAACATAAAGTTGTCAGTGTGTCTCTCCTGAAACAGATTCACAGTCTGTGTTATAGAGAGCAGAGAGCTGCAGATCTCTAAAATCTTTATAGATCCTGTGTAACATAAAGTTGTCAGTGTGTCTCTCCTGCAACAGATCCACAGATCTCTAAAATCTTTGTAGATCCTGTGTAACTTGAGAATGGCAGTGGGTGTCTCCTGCTACTGATTCACAGCCTCTGATATAAGGAACAGGCAGCTGCAGATCTGTAAAGCTGAAAAGATCCTGTATAACATAAAGTTGTCAGCGTGACTCTTCTGCAATAGATTCACTGATCACTAATATCTTTGTAGATCCTCTGTAACTTGAGAATGGCTGTGTGTGTCTCCTGCTATTGATTCATAGTCTCTGATTGTAGAGAGCAGGCAGCTGCAGATCTGTAAAAATATTTTAAAATCCTGTGTAACTTGAGAATGCATGTTTGTCTCCCCTGTGCTGTGAGCTGAGATGCAAAATTCACAGGTCCCTATAAAGGTAGCTTTTAGTTGATTAAATCTTCAGGTAAAGTTCATATGTTTCTATAGTACAAAGTAGTTAGCAAACTAGTATCTGTAACAGCTGAAAACCCTCACTACTGCAGCTTGATGAGCTACAATAGGTGAGAGTTGAGTCAGTTTTTATTGGTTAATGCACAGGAACAGGTGCATTGAGGTTGTAGAAGTCTTAAAGAGGCAGTGTATATGACACACATTGAAGGTCCTCTTCTGTCACCCTCACCTACCTCATTTTCATCTGCTACATCTCTGCCATTAATCTAGTTCCCAGACTTGAGGCCTACAAGCACCACCAATCTATGTGGTGAAAGTAGCGTTGCCACCTCTGCCATGTTTTCCTGGACAGCTATGAGTTACACATGCTGCAGGGAGGAACATGAATAGGGCTGTACAGGGTCACTATTTGTGTGCTGTCCAGAAGCACAATACATGTTCCGCTCTGCACACCCTGCAACATGTGTAACTCATAAGTGTCCAGGAAAACATGGCTGAGGTGGCAACCCTAGGTGAAAGTGAGGTTCTGCAAGATAGCAAAGCTCTCAGTAAATCTACAACTGCATTAACATACACAGGATCTATACTGTCCATTGGCTCTCATCCTATTGGGCCATTCCCAGAGGTGGGGTCTTCTTCCCCCTATAAAACTCTGCAGCTCACTCTAACAAATTGCTTGTACATTGCTGTTAGTTTACATAAACAAAGTATCAATTTGGCGACAGGAACTCTCACCTACTTCTCAGTTATGTGGCGCACCCTATGTCTATGTACAGAGAAAATAGATATTATTCTAGGTGCCACCTCTGAAACATAAATTCAGTTTCCTCTTAAATATCAGGAATTTGCTGATTTTTATTTTTTTAAATAAATGGCCAGCTCATCTTCCACAAAAGACGACCCTATGATTGCCCAATAGACCCTATGGAAGAATCTATCCCTTGTCAAGCCCAGAGCTCAAGCTAAAAGAGTATATCAAAGAAAATCTTGCTAAAGGATTTATCAGGTCTTCAACCTCTCCTGCAGGTGCAGGTATATTTTTTGTTGGGAAGAAAGATGGTGGGCTCAATTCATGTATGAATTATCAGGCCCTGAACACAATAACCTTAAATAATCAATACCCCCTTCCTATGATCTCTGAACTCCTGGATAGGGTAAAAAAAAAAAAGATATTTACCAAGACCAGTCTCAGAGGAGCTTATAATTTGGTATGGGTGAAGGAAGGGGATTAATGGGAGACAGCCTTCAGGTCAAGATATGGCCACTTTGAGTACCTGGTGATGCCATTTTGCCTCTGTAATGTTCCTGCCACCTTTCAAAGTATCCTAAATTAATTATTTAGAGATCTACAAGACACATTTCTAATAATGTATCTTGATTACAACTTGATGTATTCAAGACTCTCTAAGAGCATGAGAGATGTCAGAACAGTTATTCTAAGACTCAGACAGCACAAGTTATATGCTAAACTTGAGAAATGCCAATTTGAAAAATCATTAATTTGAATTTCTAGGGAATATACTTTCACCTACTCAAATTGAAATGGATCCAAAAACATTTTTTTTTCACTGGCCCACACATTCAAACAGAAAAGCAGCCCAGAAGTTTCTGTGATTTGCTAACTTTTTTTTTTTGTTTACCATTTTTTTTTTTAAATAATTTTTTATTGAGGGTTTTTTATAATGACAACAGAAAAATATGACATATAAATATTACAGTACATAGCAATGATTGTCTCAACAACAATATGAGAGAAAAAGGAAACATATAATAAGTGTCGAAATATAAGTGTTTTTTATATCATAATGAGAGTAGCTATTATTCCAGGCCATTATGCTAGAACGCGCTCTGAAGGAGCACTGTAGCTACTAAACAGACCCAATTTATCATGAACTTCTTAAGAACTTAAATATCTAGTTCGGCAAAGAATTGAATGCTTCTTATTATTAACCCCTTAACGACCAAGGACGTACGCCACACGTCCTCAAAAAAAAATACAGTTAATGACCGAGGACGTGTGGCGTACGTCCTTGGTCTGGAAAGCAGCTGGAAGCGATCCTGCTCGCTTCCAGCTGCTTTCCGGTTATTGCAGTGATGCCTCAACATCGAGGCATCCTGCAATAACCCCCCTTGGCCATCCGATGCAGAGAGAGCCACTCTGTGGCCCTCTCTGTACCGGACATCGATGGCCGGTTTCGTTGGTGGGTGGGAGCCAGTCTGGGAGGCGGGTGGGCGGCCATCGATGGGCCGTATGATGTGGAGGGGGGCGGGATCGTGGGCGGGAACGCCGGGTGCGCGCGCGGGTGTAGGAAGCGGGTGGGAACCGCTACACTACAGAAAAATGATGGGAGAAAAGTGGCAGTGATTGCCAAATATATTTAAATATATGTAGATCTGAGAGATCTGGGAGGGGTGGTGGGTTGGTCTTTTGGGGGGGGCAAGCTACACTACAGAAAATTATTTTAAAAAAAATAATAAAAACATGTTTTACTATAAACTGGGTACTGGCAGACAGCTGCCAGTACCAAAGATGGCTACTAATAAGTTAGAGGGGGATGGGTAAAGAGCTGTTTGGGGGTATCAGGGAGGTTGGGGGCTAAGGGGGGATCCTCCAGAGCAGCATATGTAAATATGCCTTTTTTTATTTATTTTTTATCAAGGATAGCTTTCTGCCAGTACTTAACATGGCGAGGACAATTGTGGGGTGGGGGAGGGAAGAGAGCTGTTTGGGAGGGATCAGGGGGTGTAATGTGTCAGGTGGGAGGCTGATCTCTACACTAAAGCTAAAATTAACCCTGCAAGCTCCCTACATGCTACCTAATTAACCCCTTCACTGCTAGCCATAATACACGTGTGATGCGCAGCGGCATTTAGCGGCCTTCTAATTACCAAAAAGCAAAGCCATGTATGATTGCTATTTCTCAACAAAGGGGATCCCAGAGAAGCATTTACAACCATTTGTGCCATAATTGCACAAGCTGTTTGTAAATGATTTCAGTGAGAAACCTAAAATTGTGAAAAATTTTACTTTTTTTTTTATTTCATCGCATTTGGCGTTGAAATGGTGGCATGAAATATACCAAAATGGGCCTAGATCAATACTTAGGGTTGTCTACTACACTACAATAAAGCTAAAATTAACCCTACAAGCTCCCTACATGCTCCCTAATTAACCCCTTCATTGCTGGGCATAATACACGTGTGGTGCGCAGTGGCATTTAGCGGCCTTCTAATTACCAAAAAGCAACACCAAATCCATATATGTCTGCTATTTATGAAAAAAGGGGATTCCAGAGAAGCATTTACAACCATTTGTGCCATAATTGCACGAGCTGTTTGTAAATAAATTCAATGAGAAACCTAAAGTTTGTAACAAAATGTGTGAAAAAGTGAACAATTTTTTTTATTTGATCGCATTTGGCGTTGAAATGGTGGCATGAAATATACCAAAATTGGCCTAGATCAATACTTTGGGATGTCTTCTAAAAAAAAATATATACATGTCAAGGGATATTCAGGGATTCCTGGAAGATATCAGTGTTCCAATGTAACTAGCGCTAAGTTTGAAAAAAAGTGGTTTGGAAATAGCAAAGTGCTTCTTGTATTTATTGCCCTATAACTTGCAAAAAAAAGCAAAGAACATGTAAACATTGGGTATTTCTAAACTCAGGACAAAATTTGGAAACTATTTAGCATGAGTGTTTTTTGGTGGTTGCAGATGTGTAACAGATTTTGGGGGTCAAAGTTAGAAAAAGTGTGTTTTTTTCCATTTTTTCCTCATATTTTATATTTTTTTTATAGTAAATTATAAGATATGATGAAAATAATGGTATATTTAGAAAGTCCATTTAATGGCGAGAAAAACGGTATATAATATGTGTGGGTACAGTAAATGAGTAAGAGTAAAATTACAGCTAAATACAAACACTGCAGAAATGTAAAAATAGCCTTGGTCCCAAACGGTCAGAAAATGGAAAAGTGCTGTGGTCATTAAGGGGTTAAAGGGTCTTGATATCAAGAACAGAGTATAGAGCAAGGGGGAAGTTGGGGAAATATCAGCGGGTAAGCACCGCTGTATAAGTAATTTTTTTATATAACAATATTACTAATGAAGACAACAAGAACAACAATGTAAATAGCAATGGTCAACTGCAATGGGGGGGCGGAAGACCATAAAAATGGTAATTGACTAGGTCAATTAAATATCATAACATAATGCGTGGCGTGTAGCATTAAACTTATAAAACAGTTAAGTTTAATTTGTAATATATATAAAGAAGGAGCAGGTATGGCTCCAATTCAGTTAGGATGAGAATTAAGTTTACCATTCAAAGCTTCAAAATAATATTGAATTGAGAGCATAAATATATTAAGTTATGGTATATATAAGATGGAAAATATATATAGGAATAGTATAACAATTGAAGAATAATAAAGACTTTCTCTGTAATATCTTGGATGACATGATATCAACTAGTCTAAGCCATCTGCTTAGAGCAACAAACCATGTGATATATGGTGTTCACTGCAGGAGCATGCAATCATTCGATAGGGGAAATTATGGTATATACATTGGCCAATTTTTTACTCTTTTGTATCTCTATCCAGGGTAGGTTAATTCCAAGTAAAAACATAATAGGATGCCGCTAAGGTAGTTAACTATGTGGAGGTCAGGAACTAGGGACTATACTAAATGTAGGCAGTAAGTATAAGGGTTATACAGTTGTGTCTACCGTGAGGTATACATACAAATTGCTAATAACTATATTGGACCCTATATGTGCGCTTGCTAGAGGATATTATCAGAGTAGTAATCAAGTATACAAATATACATCATATATAACCATGTACATCCAGAACAGCCCTATGTATATATTATAACAGTCATTCTTACTGCACAATTTTCAGTAAGGGTTGGTCTGAGAGAGATCAGAAATTGTTATATATAGTAATCTGTAGCCTCTCCGCTGTCCACACTCCTTACTTGGAAGGTGCGTGAAGTATGGAAAGAGAAAATAAAATAGGGTGTAAGTTCAGTGATCAACATATAGCGATTAACCCACATAATAACATGAGCTAGATTATGGTTTAAACCTTCATGAAACATGCTTGTGTGCTAGTGAGGAAAAGCCACTTGTAAGTACTAAAGCAAAGGGACAATATAAGAAACAGGAAAACTGTCTGCGAATAACATAAGCAAATCAGTACAGCATGAGTCACTAAGATTAACTTGCCAGGTTACAATATCAGTGCTATTAACCAACTTACAAATAATATTTTACAATAAGGAGTAGAGAGTATGCACTTAAAGATGATAGAACAAGATCACCCAATATATTAAGATTTTAGCAGTAAACTAAGAACAAAAAGGCGTTATAGGCAGTTTTGAGGGGCCCATGAGACCCGAGTTTCTGACGTTAGTGGTATTTGTTCAGGAGGGGAGAGTGAAGAATAACGTCCCACCATTAAGTCAGCCTGCAAGAGCTGGGATGTCACTAGATATACTATCCGATACCAGTTCTGCAGCTATGAATGGACTGTGTGACTCCAAAAACTCTTGCTCCTAGAATCAGTAACTGCTCTCTGTTGCGCGTAAGAGAAGGAGTTCACATTTGTAAAACAAAATAATATGGTAGCACAGTTCCTACAGTTATTAAGAATCTTATCCATATGAGCAATGCTATCTTTTATTAAGCAGTCACAGCCTCTCAAGAAGCGATGTTTGATGTAATGAGAAACCAGAAGACAGTCCACTTATCTAGTAGAAATGTGAGGATCTTAGTATCAGAGTCCCTATTGTGAAGTGTTTAAGAGTAAGGCGTCCCGTTAAGAGTTCCAATATCAGCACCCAGAGAGCACGAATCACATCAATTTAAAGCCCTAGCCGACTCCAACTTTGTGATGAACCCGAGCAGATCTCAGGATGAGCAGCGACCTGCTCCGCCATTGAACATTGGCTAGTGGTGTACTCTGCGTAGTTGCAGTAGCAGGTCTTCTGACTTCTAACCATCCCGGAGGTAATAGACCTAGCTCTGATGCGCAAAGCAGTCTATGCGACGTCGCTCCCTTGCGATCCTCCAGGTGAGTGCTTAGTTTCAGACCCTCAGCCAGCATACTCACCGGTACATTAAACTTAGGCCGCAGTTCACTTAGGTTGTCCTGTAGTGCCTCGCACCTTGTTTTGCTACGCTGCTTGCTTATTTCGGCTAGAGAAGTTGCGGCTTTCAGGGGAGTAGTCAGATCCAATTCACTTAAGAACTGGATACCGACAGTGTTAGAAGGTCGTCGCTGCCCGCTGCCATCTTGTCTCTTGCGTGGGATAAAGAACCGTTTGCGGAGCTGTGTGAGTAGAGTGCTCATTTCTCAGAAGTGATCCTCCAGAATCTCGCAGCAGCGATCCTCAAACTTATGAAGTGCGGTCTCCAGGTCCATTTTATTAATAGTAAAGTAAGGGTTTTTATAAAACTCCAGGAAGAATTACGCTTCACCTGATCCGTCTAATATGCCAGGCCCCAAACCCTGAAGCGGCTGAAGTAGCGTAATATGTCACCAAATCAGGATTTGTTTGCAAGTCAGTAAGCAGGCATGATCATCCTTCACTTCCACAAAATTTATAAGCTTAGATCACTTGAAAATGAGATTTATGCACATCTTTAAGTAGGTATAGCATGGGAGCTCCATGAACATACGTCTGTTCTCCCTGCTAGTTGGCTCCGCCCCCCGGGATTTGCTAACATTTATAAGAGATTCATCCGGGGGTTCTCTAAAGTGGTTTCTCCTATAACCTATCTCACCAAAAAAAACAATTCAATTCCAATGGGATAAATCTGCAGAAGCAGCTTTCTCTACATTAAAGTGACATAAAACCTAACATTTTTCTTTCATGGTATAAACAACTTTCCAATTTACTTCTACTATCTAATGTTCTTAATTTTTGTTATCCTTTGTTGAAAAGCAGGAAGTTAAGTTCAGGAGTGTGCACATGTCTGTAGTACTATATGGCAACAGTTTTGTAACAATGTTATAGACTAGCAAGAGCACTAGGAGGGTTTCATGTCCCTTTTAAAGAAGCTTTTTACCAAAGCACATGTTCTTATTCAGCCAAAAGAAAGCCAGCCCTTTATTTTAGAAGTAGATGATGCAGAAACTGCTCTAGAGGTAGTACTGACACAACTTAGCGGAGAAAGGAATCTACTGCATCCAGTGGCCTTCTACGCATGAAAACTATCTCCTGCTGAGATTAATTATGATGTTGGTATTAAAAGATTCTGGTAACACATCTGTAAATCTCCCTTTCTCTAACCACAGCTTACCATCCTCAAGGCAATGGATGGACAGAGCATGTTAACTACATCTTGAAGCAATAAATCCACTGTCATGTATTCTATCTCCTAGATGACTTTTTACAATTACTGACCTTAGCAGAATTAGCTTATAATAACCAAATCCAACAATCCAGTCAAATGTCACCGTTCCTTGACAATTATGGTTTTCACCCAACCACTCTAACTGGTCTTCTATGTTATACACCAGTTACGGATTTGAATGTGAGACTCCAAAACTTATAACAACAATTTAGTCTTCTTCAAAGCACCTTACTCAAAGTTACCAAAAATGACATGCTGATAAATGAAGAACTGCAGCTCCTGTCTACCAATATGGGGATAAAGTCTTACTGTCAACTAGCAACCTGTGACTTTCATGACCTTTTAAGAAATTGGGTCCTTGTTTATTTGGTATATTCAAGATTAATGAAAGCCATTAACCCAGTAACATTGTGTCTGGAACTCCCATCTTCAATTCACCTTCATACAACCTTCTATGTATCTCTGGTAAAATCATGGAATTTTTCTGACCCCTAACTCTTCCTCAAATTAAGGTAGACGGAATCAATGAATATGTAGTGGAAGCTATTGTAAATTCCCACATACGTTAGTTTAGTGGAAGGGCTTTGGTCCAGGTGAAAGATCCTGTGAATCAGCATCAAATGTCCATGCTCCATATCTGGTACAACCATTCCACAACAGACACATTGGAAAACCATCCTTGCACATCCTGAGGTTGTGCATTAGGGGGAGGCTATGTCATGATAGAACTCCAAATGCTTATAAAAAGAGAACCATTATATATGTTGCTGTTGGCACTGTCAGGGATTGGTTCAATCTGTGGTGCCCTCTGTCAGATCTGCATCTTATTCATCCTTGGTCTGTTTGGCCAGCATGCCAGCCTCTTACCTTGAGGTTCCTTTCCTGTCACCCTTGCCTATCTCTTTTTCATCTGCTACATCTCTGTCCATTCTGCATTAATCCAGTCTCCAGGCTTGAGCCCGTCTGCACAACAGTAAACAGACAGGAACGTGAGCACCGCCAATCTATATGGTAAAAGGGAGGTACTGCAAGATGGCAAAACTCTCAGTAAATATACAGCTGCATTCACTTACACAGGATCTATACTGTGCATAGGCTCTCATCCTACTGGGCCACTCTCAGAAGAGGGGTCTTCTCCTATAAAACTCTGCAGCTCATGCTAACAAATTGCTTGATCATTGCTGTGAGTTTCTCAGTTCCTGCTGTATGTAGCTGGGTTATTATACAGATTCCTGACCTCTGCCTGTTTTCTCTGGACTTCGACCCCTGCTTGCTCATTTTGTATTGAAGCCATGTTTGGACTTTGTTCCTGTGTATGACCTACGGCCTGTTAACCAGACTTTTTCCTACTCCCTTCGTATCTAAGCTTATGCAGACTGATCTCTCCTGAGCCTATCTAGGTATTCTTTTCAACAAAGGACAGCAAGAGGATGAATCAAATTAGACAATCAACGTGAAATTGGAAAGATATTTAAAATGTAATGCTCTATCTGTGTCATGAAAGAAAATTGTGGGTTTCCTATGCCTTTTAGTTGAAAATTGGGAGTACATAATTGGGGACAGAACTAATTCCCACTTTAAGACAATCCCACTAATTGTGTGACAATCCGAAGTTCTGGCCTTTTCATGTATATCAGGGAACATCCTTTGTTGAAGGAATAGCATTGCACTACTGGCAGCCAGCTGAGCACATCTAATTAGCCAATCACAAGAGACAAATGTATGCAGGCACCAATCAGCAGCTAGCTCCCACTAGCGTAGGATATGTGGATAGTTTTTCAACAATGGATACCAAGAGGACAAAGCACATTTAAAAAAAGAAGTGATTTTAAAAATGTCTGAAATTCACATGCTCTATCTGATTCTTAAAAGTTTAAAGGGATAGTAAACACCAAAAGTGTTATTGTTTATAAAGATAGTTAATCCCTTTATTTACCATTCCCCAGTTTTGCATAACCAACACTGTTATAGAAATATACTTTTTACCTCTGTAATTACCTTGTATCTAAGCTTCTGCTGACTGCCTCCTTATCTCAGATCTTTTGACAGACTTGCATTTCAGGCAATTAGTCCTGACTCTTAAATAACTTCACGTGCATGAGCACAATGCTATCTATATGAAACACATTAACTAATGCCCTCTAGCTGTGAAAAACTGTCAAATGCATTCGGAAAAGAGGCAGCCTTCAAGGGCTTAGAAATTAGCATATGAGCCTACCTAGGTTTAGTTTTCAACTAAGAATAACAAGAAAACAAAGCAAATGTAATGATAAAAGTAAATCAGAAAGTTGTTCAAAATGCCATGCCCTATCTGAATCATGAAAGTTTAATTTGGACTTTCCTATCCCTTTAAACAGTTTAACTGACAACTTATAGTACCTGATTGAATATTATCCGTTCCCAGGGCCGAGCACAAAATAAAAATTATGCTCCACTTATAATCTTAGCCCCAGTTTTCTTTGTTTTTGCTTTCTTTTTAATAGTTTAAAGGTGCATTTATCTTTAAGGTATAATTGTGCCCTGCAGCAAAATTAATGTACATGAAATTACATTAGCTCCTTTACATGCTAGATAGACATTGTGTTGCAATGATACAGGTGACACTTTGCATTTAGTGTATTTTCTTCTATCTTCCTGCTTTTTTAAATTTAGATGTTACACCCACTGTCCAGTCATCTTATAGTTTTGTCTTGATATCCCTTTAAGTCTGTGTTGCATACACTTCATCCACATTGTATAAACCCCATCCCCCAGAATATTGATACCCTTTCCAAAAACCACAAACCACAGAGCCTCCAGCTGCCTACATTTGGCATAATAGTGATACTCATAAACTCCCAACCATGTGGACCAATCATAGCTCTGCTCAAGACATGCCAAGACTCCGACTACATCTCATCCTAACTCCGCCTACATGCCTCACAGCACTTTATTGGTTCACTGAGAATCCTTCCCCAGTTATATCAGTTATGGTTTTTAAAACATTGAGAGATCTTAACATGTCAAAACTAATTTCTTTCATTTTGAAGCCATACAGGTTTGAGACTTAAACAAGCATATTCAAAAAAATATCTTGTTTTAGATAAAATAAAAAAAATTAAAAAATGTGTAAACTAACCCTTAAAGGGACATGAAACACATTTTTTTTTCTATCATTATTCAGATAGAGGATGCAATTTAAAAAAAAGTTTCTAATTTACTTCTTTTATCAAATTTGCTTAATTCCCATGTTATTCTTTGTTGAAGAGATACCTAGGTACCTGAGCACTACATGCTAGGAAATAGTGCTGCAATCTAGTGTTTTTGCTAACGTATAACACTGTTACAAAACTGCTGACACTCCTAAGCTTATATCCTTGCTTTCAACAAAGGATAACAAGAAACAAAGTAAAATTGATAATATAAGTAAACTGTAAAGTTGTTAAAAATTATATTCTCTATCTGAATCATGAAAGAAAAAATTGGGGTTGTATGTCCCTTTAAAAGATTCTTATTTGTACCAGAGATGCCCCTATTTCTTTTTGATCTGCTGAAAAGTGCAGTTATTTTATAGTAGTTCAAGTGTTAACTTGTTTGAGGCAATGAATGAATGATGAATTAGTGCAGGGAATATGTTTTTCTTAACTGATTCTCCCCAGCAACAAAGTAATAAAAGTTTGAATTCTAAGCAAGACGGTTTTAAAATAAAGCCTCTTTCTAAAGATGAGAGAATTAAAAAAGAAGAAAATGTGGATCCTTATGTGGTGAATTATATATACATATTTTTTTTCCATCTACACTGAAAGACAGATCTCTCAGATTAGTTTTACTATTTTCATCATAGGCTACTGAATGCTGCATAAATGAAAATTCACTAAACCTAGGTCCTGTGAATTGTAGTAATTGAATTGTACAATGTAATTGGCTAATCAATTGACTCAATGAAGTGTATTTATCAGGGAGTTAAAGGGACATGAAACACCAGAATTTGTGTTGTTTAAAAAGATAGATAATCCCTTTATTACCCATTCCCCAATTTTGCATAACCAACACAGTTATATTAATATACTTTTTACCTCTTTGATTACCTTGTATCTAAGCCTCTGCAGACTGACCCCTTATTTCAGTTCTTTTGACAGACTTGCATTTTTAGCCAATCAGTGCTGACTCCTAGGAGCTTCACGTGCCTGAGCTCAATGTTATCTATATGAAACACATGAACTAACGCCCTCCAGTGGTGAAAAACTGTCAAAATGCTTTCAGATTAGAGGCAGTCTTCAAGGTCTAAGAAATTAGCACATGAACCTCCTAGATTTAGATTTCAACTAAGAATACCAAGAGAACAAAGCAAAATTGGTAATAAAAGTAAATTGGAAAGTTGTTTAAAATTGCATGCCCTTTTTAAATCATGAAAGATTTTTTTTACTTTACTGTCCCTTTAATGATTCAGATAAAGCAAGCCGTTTTAAACAACTTTCTAATTTACTTCTATTATCAAATTTTCTACATTCTCTTGGTATCTTTTGTTGAAAAGCAGGGACATAAGCTCAGGAGTGTGCATGTGTAGTGCACTATATGGCAGTAGTTTTGCAAGACTGTTATCCATTTGCAAGAGCACTAGAAGGCAGCATTATTTCCTGCTATCTAGTGCTCCAGATACTTACCTAGGTATTCTTCAACAAAGAATACCATGTGAACAAAGCAAATTTGTTAATAGAAGCAAATTGGAAACTTTATTAAAATTGTATGCTCTGTCTGAATCTCTGAATCACAAAACATTTTTTTGTTTCATATCCCTTTAAAGGATTATCCTAGGTGAGCTTAGCATTGTGCACTTGTCTAGATATCTGGCAGCAGTGTTTGCAATAATGTTTATAGCAATGTTATACATAGTTGCAAACGCTGCTGCCAGAGAAGGCTAAAGACAAGTGTATGCTCCTATAATCCTATCAGTCTATCTAGGTTTACTCTTCAACTAAGGATACCAACAGAACAAAGTAATTTGATTATAGAACTAAATTGGAAAGTTGTTCAAAATTGCATTTTCTGTTTGAATCATAAACATTTAATTTTGACTTTCATGATTCAAGCAGAGCATTCAATTTTAAACAACGTTGCTGTTATTAAATTTTCGTTGTTCTATTGGTGTTCTTTGTTGAAGAGCAAACCTATGTCAGCTTATAGGACCTTAGGAGCGTGCACGTTCCTTTAGCACTGTATCGTAGCAGTGTTTACAACTTTACATGGGAACATACTGAGATCGAATCAGAAGCATGTACATAACGTGAATACTAAATGCCAGCTGTGATTGAAACAATGTTATAGATTGTTGCAGTCAAATGTGCCATATAGAACTCAGCTTGTGGATATGATCCTGAGCCTACCTCAGTATGCTCTCATCAATACCAAGAGAACAAATTTGGTAACAGAAGTAAATTGTAATTTTTTTAAAGTTGTATGCTCTGAGTCTTGACATTTTACCCTTCACTTTCACATCCCTTTAATGGGGATACAAGCTTATAAAGATTTAGAATATTGATACTGTTCCATACCTCCAAGAATTTAAAATAATTACCCTGAGACAAGTCCAGGGCAATGTAGGTCAGTGGCATCCAACCTGGAAAGATAAAATAAGGATGCAAATGAGAGGAAAAATCACACTCAAATCAGGCCCATCCTGCAGTTTGCTGAAGCTCCACCTTAGTTCAAAAGTCACATTGCATAACTGATATTTTTCAGTGTGCAGTTTATTAAATATGAGCTCTGGGTTGTTTGTGGGTGTGTATATGTGTGTGTGTGGGTGTGTTTGCATATGCAAGTGTGTGTAAGTGCCTCTGTGTGTGTGACAGTGCATGTTTGTGTGTCCATGTGTAAGTATTGTGTGTCTATGTCTATGTGCAAGTATGTGTGAGTGCATGTTTGTGTGTCCATGTGTAAGTATTGTGTGTCTATGTGTATATGCAAATGTGTGTGAGTATCTCTGTGTGTGCAGGTGTGTATGCATATGCAAGTGTGTGTGAGTGCCTGTGTGTATGTGTGTGTGTGTGAGTGCATGTTTGTGTGACCATGTGTAAGTATTGTGTGTCTATGTGTATGTGCAAGTATGTGTGAGTGCATGTTTGTGTGTCCATGTGTAAGTATTGTGTGTCTGTGTGTATGTGCAAGTGTATGTGTATGCATGTGCAAGTGTGTGTGAGTGCCTGTTTGCATGTGCAAGTGTGTGCAAGCAGACATGTAAAATAAGCGATAAGAGGTGTTCAACAGACTTAAAATATCTGCAGTATTTTAAAAATAATTTGATTTAAAAATATTACACCACAAAAGTAAAATAGCAAATATATGTTTACACATATTATTTTACCATATAGTAGCACATTTATATATCTAGTTGTACTTTAAATACCAGTTCCCAAGCTTTAAATAAACATACATTATAGTATAATATACTGGGGCTGTATAGGTTTTGTACACTAGTATGAACTAGCTGCTTTGTAGTGAACTGACATTAGTGGTGGGCGTGGCTGGTTAATATGCTTTGTGGACTGTGCAAGGAGCATACGTAACAATTAGCTCTTGTTCACTGTGGCACTTCCTTTACCCCGTTAATATCTCAGTTTTAAAAAGTGAAATCAGTGACATCTAAGCCCAACTCAGAAATGCTTTGGCCCCACCCATAAACCACCTGACCACACACAGTAACCACACCTCCAAACTAACCTACCACATCCACTGACCACACCCACTGACCACACCCTCAAACTGATTGGCCAAATCCTCTGGCTATGCCCCCAAACTTACCCATTGCAGCCACTGACAACCCCTCAAACAATAAAAAATAATTAACAACTTTTTCTAGACACATGGGGACATGAGAAAGAAGGTTAATGTCTGATTTTACTAAATCAAATACAGTTAATAACAGTTAAGAAAAAAAAATCCTTATCACATTAGTCACAAGTACACTTTATGAATTTATCAGATTGTTTTAAGATATTGTACAATAATACAGCTTCAGGGGAGAGTTTCTAAATATCTCCTATAAGCTGTTGGATGCCTCTGAATGGCTGATTGCACAAAGCCAGCAATTTACGGCAAAACCAAAACATACACAGAGTAACTCCTGTGTCATCCACATTGTGCAAATTCTAGAATATATCTTTTCTATTGTACTGTTATCATGAAACAGCATTGTCAAATGCTGACATGATGATGTATTTGCAGCATGAGACGAGAGCTTAGCTTTTAGATAATGTGAGAACCAGCTGCCTATTTGTTGTCCTTTTACTATGATAAAAAATAAAGAAGCAGTTAATAATTCATTTTTATATCTGATCTTATAAACATTGCACAGATGAGTATTAGAATAGTACTGCAAACGCCTTTGCCCTATCAGGGATCTTTATTTATTTGTGCCCCATTAATATCCAGATCAAAAAATGGTACAGGGTAATATTTCTGTATTAATATTCTTTCTCCTTGCCTTTTAAATATATGAAGAAATTAAGATGAAAAACCAGGTGAACAGGTGTGCCAGATTATTTTTAAAATAATGATTATTAATAATAATAAATAACACCTTGATATTAGGTATGCATAATGAAACAGCTTTGCAAAATGTTTGTATTATTTATTTTGACCACTTTTTCTGTAATGAAGCTCTGAAATTTGAGCAATTTCTAATTATTAGAACATGGCATGAAGCCGTCTGACTTCTCAGTGCTAAGTCTGCTACAATTTATCCCTAATTAGATTTATTAGATAACTACAAAACAATACATTTTATACTAACATTATGACTGTGGCTAGCTTTGGCACCACTAAATGGAGTTTGGCTATTGAAAAATGGCTGATCTGTTATTCTATAGCAATACAATATAAATGTATTGTAATTACAAGGTGGTTCCTGTCCCTTTAATTAAGGGTACCATTAGAATGAAGAAAAATTGATAATAAAAATAAATTGGAAAGTTGTTTAAAATTGAATGAAAGTTTCATTTTGAATTTACTTTTAACAATAATAAGTAAATAAAATATAGCTGCAAGCAGCAATAGAGGTAGCCAAGCGTGTCACCTTTGCAATGACAGACAAGCAGCTAAGTCACAATGTAAAGCTATATATCATTTTCACAGTTCTAGCATAAGCAGTTGGAAAGAAAACATTTTTTCGAAATATTTGTATTTTTCAAGATGGCTGCCACACCATATGACCAATACTTTCCACAGAACAGCTGTAACTCTAGGTCACAATCTATGGTTATACAGCAAATTTCACAGCTTAAACATAAGCGGTTGCAAAGAAACACATTTTTAAAATGTTTGTGTAAACCAATATGGCTGCCACAGCTTGTGACCAATTCCTTCAACATGAACAACTGTGACTCTAGGTCACAATATAAGGTTGTACATAAGGTTTCACAGTTCTAACATAAGAAATTGTCACGTAAAACAAAATGGCTGCCATATCATATGATATACAGCCTCCATATTATGCACAATAGTTCTCACTATAGATGTCAATAAACATTGCAAAAATAAAGCATTTTTTAAAGGTTTTTGTTTTATTATTAATTTAAAAATATTGATAAGTATTTTTGAACAATTCAAAATGGCTGCCAAACCACATGACATATCAACTTCTCTTGAACAAATCTGAATGTTAGTCATAAGATAACTCTATAAACAAAATTTCAAGTCTGTCCCATAAGCGGTTTCAGAGAAGAAGATATATGTAGTTTTTAAAAACAGCGCATAAGAAACAAAATAAGTGCCAAGCTATGCAATGAATGGCTTTCAAATTGCACATACTAATGCTCACTATAGGCCTCTACAATTTGCAGAAATTTCATGAACATTTGCAAATTATTTATTTTACGAAGGCGACTGCACAGAGCAAATTTTTACTGCAATATTGCCTTTAGGGGTCATGACTATGTGTAATCATGTGTCTACTACACTGTAAAATAGTTAAATATTGTAAACATAATGTATAAATTGTAAATGTACGCAATTAAACAAAGATAAAATGGCGAATGGCTCATAGCAGCCATGTTGATTATGGAAAAATCGTAGTTTGAACAAACTTGGTAGAGGACCTTGCAGAGCAAACATGCAAAATTGCGCTTCATTGCACTCAGCAGTTTCAGAGAAGAAGATGTTTGAATATTTTCGCAAAATTCGAGATGGTTGCTACAGCATGTGACTGAGGCACTTCTTTTGAGCAGTAGCAAATCTAGGTCATAGCAGCATTAAGCACAGCAAGTTTCAAAGTTGTAACATAAGCAGTTCCAGAGCTACAGACTTTTAAGCGTTTGTCAAAAGTAGTTGCAAAAAGCAATATGGCCGCTAGACCATGTGACCTATGAGTTCAGTGTTGCATGAGATTTAGCAGGACAATATGATGTGCCAGAATACTTGATTTCAAGTGATTTGCACTAGCAGTTTAAAAGTTATGGGCAATAGAAAAAGTGGTGGAATAATAATAATAAAAAAAAAAATAAAAATAATAATCTATACTATAATTGCGTTTGTCCGTCTCCAGTTGCGCATGCTTCCTGAATGGAATGTTGGCAGTGCGAGGCAGCCAACAGAATGTTGGCTGTGCGTGCAGCCAAAAGAATTCACCTGGATGCAGCGAAGCAGGTTTCTTTCACCACCCTGCCATTTTCGGAATCCATCGAGATGCAGCAAAGGCAAACGGAGCATTACAAAATAAAAAAGCTAACTCTCCTTAATAAGTATTAAAAAAAACAACAACAAAAAATGTCCGCACAAGGTACTAAGAAAAAAAATAAACTAACCGCCGCACAAAGTATTAAGAAAAAAATAAACTAACCACCCGCACAAAGTATTACGAAAAAACCCAACTTCCTAATAAAATTATTAACCTCTAATCCGCCAACCCCCCACAACGCATTAAACCTAATTTACCTATTAACTCCTACACGCTAACCCCCACAACACAAAAACACTAATTTAATGCCTAAGCCCCCTAACCTAACACCCCCTAAATTAACCCCTTAATTACAATTAAAAAAATACTTTACATTAATCTAATTACAGAAAATAGAAAAAGCTAACATTACAAAAAATAATAAACAACACTATTCAAAATAAAAAAATTAAGCCTAATCCCCATGAAAATAAAAAAAGTCCCCAAAATAAAAAAAACCTAATCTAATGCTAAACTACCAATAGCCCTTAAAATGGCTTTTTGTAGGGCATTGCCCTAAAGAAATCAGCTCTTTTACATTAAAAATAAGCAAAGTCCCCCCCTAACAGTAAAACCCCCCACCCAGCAAACCCCCCAAAATAAAAAATAAAAACTAACACTAATAAATCTAAACTACCCACAGCCCCTAAAGGGGCATTTGTATGGGAATTGACCTTAAATGGGCATTCAGCTCTTTAGCAATTAAAAAAAAAACTAACACTAAAGCCCCAGATAGGTACTAACGGTTTCAGAAGTCCGGTGGAGAAGGTCTTCTTCCAGGTGGGTGGCCTTGGCATCAGTCTTTGGCGGCAGTGGCGCCGGTCCTCGGCGAAGGCGTGGAGGTTCCTCTTCATGCGATCGTCTGCCACACACTGAAGATTTGTCAGGGTGCCAGGAATCAGACTGAGACGAGAAGTGTAAAATTAATCACACCTTTATTAATAGCAAAAAATAATAAAAAGTCCACAAGTCAAATAACAAGCCAGGAGTCAAAACCAGAGTCAGAAGTCAGACGAGCCGTGTCAGGAGCCAAAGCAAATAGTCAGACGAGCCGATTCAGGAGCCAAAGCGAGTAATCAGATGAGCCGGAATCAGGAACAAGGAGAACAGCAGAGTCAGGAACAAGCCAAGGATCAGGAACCAGGAGGACGTCAGACAGCCAGGAAATACACAGGAACTCTCACAAACAGGTCTGAGACAACGCAAGGGCAAAGCATACTGAACAGAGGCCCTTTAAATAATAAATGATGACATCACAATTATGAGACTGCAACCTGTCTCACATGGATGATGTACATCAGTCTGGCCATAAAAGGGCATGCAGGAAATGAGCAGCATCACACACTATGCACCAGAGTCAGCAAGAGAGGTGAGTAAAATGGCTGCCAGCAGCACATGGCAAACAAAGCAGGGAAAAAAACCCTGACAGTACCCTCCCCTCAATGACCCCTCCCCCACGGTAGGACAAAAGGCTTATTGGGGAAACGGGCATGGAAGGCACGGAGGAGGGCAGGAGCATGAACATCAGAGGAGGGAACCCATCAACGCTCCTCCGGACCGTAGCCCCTCCAGTGAACCAAATACTGTACATGGCCCCTGGACATATGAGAGTCAATAATGCTGCTGACCTCATACTCCTCATGGTTGTCAACAAAGATAGGACAGGGAAGAGGCAACACAGTGGTAAACCGATTACAAACCAATGGTGGTAAACAATGTAGTAATGCAGCGAGTAAGGCTAGCAGAATGCTTGGATGTATTGGTAGAGGTATTTGCAGCAGAAATAGTAAGGTTCTTATGCCACTTTACAGATCATTAGTTAGGCCTCATCTTGAGTATTGTGTGCAGTTCTGGAGGCCATATCTTCAGAAGGATATTAACAAACTTGAATCTGTGCAAAGGAGGGCTACCAAAATGGTACATGGTCTAAAAAATAAAACTTACCAGGATAGGCTCAATGACCTAAATATGTATAGCTTAGAGGAGAGAAGGGAAAGAGGTGATATGATAGCAACTTTCAAGTACATTAAAGGGTTTAGTAAAACTGAGGCTGTGGGTATTTTACATAAAATGGAAAATTCAAGAACAAGGGGTCATGAGCTCAAGCTAAAGGGTAGTAGATTCAGGAGTAATTTGAGGAAGCACTTCTTTACAGAAATATTGATTGATTTATGGAATAAACTTCCTCAAGAGGTAGTAGCAACAAACACTGTGGGGGACTTTAAAAATGCATGGGACAAGCATAAGGCTATCCTACGAACTAGATAAGTTTATACTGTTAGGTAAGGTCGGGCAGACTTGCTGGGCCTATGGCTCTTATCTGCCGTCAATATCTATGTTTCTATGTTTCAAGAGGGAGACATGAAAAACATTGGAGATGTGCATTGCAGGAGGAAGGTCAAGAGCGTAGGCCTATTCGAAAAGGACCGACATAATGGGGAGGCAGTTTATTGGAAGGCACAAATAAGTTCAAGTTGCGGGAGGACAGCCAAACTCTCTCATCAACCTAGTAGGAAGGCGCGGGCAGACGCCTACGATCGGCCTGGAACTTTTGTCGCTGTCTAGAACGGTGAAGGCAATCCTGAATCAGCACCCACGTGGAACAGAGTTGCGGAGATGCTCCTCCAAAGCCGGAATACCCTAAGACATGAATGAATTGGGCAACAAGGATGGTTGAAACCCATAATTCGCCATGAATGGGGATAACTTGGAGGAAGCCTTAATAGCCCTATTACGAGCAAACTCTGCCCAAGGTAACAGTTCAGACCAATTATTGTGGTGATCTGAGACATAGCAACGGAGGAACTGTTCCAGAGCTTGATTAGACCGTTCCGCAGCCGCATTGGATTGAGGGTGATATGCAGAGGAGAAGGAAAGCTGGATCCCCATTTGAGCACAAACGGAACGCCAAAATCTGGAGACAAACTGGCTACCCTGGTCCAACACTATCTCCTTGGGTAACCCATTTAAACGGAATACCTCCCGGGCAAAAATTGAAGCAAGCTCCTGAGCGATAGGCAGCTTCTTCAAGGGAATGCAATGTGACATTTTTGAAAAATGGTCAACCACCATAAGGATAACAGTATTACCATTGGAAACAGGGAGCTCAACAATGAAGTCCATGGAAAGATGTGTCCAAGGACGCTCACCAGTAGCAATAAGTTGAAGAAGACCCACAGGAAGACGTCGAGGAGTCTTATTCTGTGCACAAACTGAGCAGGAGGCAACATACGTAGCAACATCAGAAAGAAGAGCTGGCCATCAGAATTGTCGAGTGACAGACCAAATAATTTGGTTATTGCCTGGGTGACCTGCGGCTTTAAGATAGTGGTAAGTGTGCAAAAGTTTAGTTCGAAGATTCTCAGGAACAAAACACTTACCACTAGGTTTCTCAGGAGGTGCATTGGTTTGTGCAGTCAGGATCTCCTCCCCCAAGGGAGAAGTCAAATTAGTACGTATGGTAGCCAAAATATGGTCAGGAGGTATAACTGGAGTAGGTACAGACTCCTCCTTGGACAGAGGCGAAAATTGTCGAGAGAGGACATTCTTACTACCAGGCAGGTAGGAGACCACATAATTAAACCGAGACAAAAATAGCGCCCATCTGGCCTGTCGGGGCTACAAACATTTTGCTTCAGATAGATAAGTAAAATTCTTGTGGTCAGTAAGAATGAGCACTGGCATGTACCCTCGAGAAGATGCCTCCATTCCTTGAGTGCCAAAAATATGGCCAGTAATTCCCTGTAGCCAATTTCATAATTGCACTCCGCTGGAGACAATTTCTAAGAAAAGAAACCACATGGATGCAAGGAACCATCAGGCATAGGACATTGAGACAAGAGGGCACCTACTCCAGTCTCAGACGCATCGACCTCAAGAATGAAAGGCAGGACAGGGTTAGGATGAGCCAGAACTGGAGCGGCAGCAAAGGCAGTTTTAAGACTATCAAAGGCCTTAATGGCAGTAGGTGACCAATGGAGTGGATCATTCTCTTTACGGGTCATGTCTGTGATAGGTTTGACCAAGGAAGAAAAGTTTTTAATAAACTTTCTATAGTAATTGGCAAACCCCAAAAAATGTTGAATAGACCGAAGACCAACTGGGCGAGATAACTTGTCAGGATCCATGGAGAACCCTGCAACGGAGATAACATAACCTAGGAAGGTTACTTGAGTCTGATGGAACTCACATTTCTTGAGTTACAAAACAGGCCGTTATCACATAGTCTCTGAAGAACCTGTGTAAAATCAGAGCGATGAGCCTCAAGTGTTGGTGAGTGTATGAGGATGTCGTCTAAGTACACCACAACACACTGTTGCAACATATCTCGTAGTACATCATTAATAAATTCCTTGAAAACAGCAGGAGCATTACATAGTCCAAATGGCATTACAAGATACTCATAATGCCCGCTCCTGGTGTTAAATGCTGTTTTCCATTCGTGGCCCTCCTTGATCCTAATGAGATTGTACGCTCTTCTCAAATCAAGTTTAGTAAAGACCGTAGCTCCCTTGAGGCGGTCAAATAGTTTCGTAATGAGCGGAATAGGGTAAGCATTCTTAATGGTAAGACGATTAAGACCTCTATAATTGATGCATGGTCTTAACACGCCACCCTTTTTCTTCTCAAAGAAGAAGCCAGCCCCTGCAGGAGAGCAGGATTTGTGGATGATCCCCCGCGACAGAGCATCGGCAACATACTCCTCCATAGCACAATTCTCCGCAACAGAGAGAGGATAAACCCGACCCCGAGGAGGAATGGCTCCTGGGTTGCAGATCTATGGCACAATCGTAAGACCGGTGAGGAGGCAACGTACTGGCACGCATCTTGTCAAAAATGTCTAGGAACTCTCGGTACTCCTCTGGCAATTGAGATACTGAAGAAGTGCACAAGACTTTAACTGGTTTCCAAAGACAAGTGGAAATACATTGCGTCAAATACCCTTCGAAAGGAGGCCACAAATTCAGGGTAATTTGAAATCACAGGTTTATTAGTCTCCCACAAGGGATTAGCCCAGGCAAGAGCTGTGTCAGAGAGTAACGAGATGAGAAATTCCACCTTAGCTCTGTCAGAGGGAAATGCCTGAGGTAACATCTGAAATTAAATGCCCATCTGGTTTAAAAACCCTCTGCACTGATTAGGATCACCTCCATATCACTGAGGTAGAGGTGCAGAACGGGACATGCTCCTGGTAGGACTAGGTGCAGCAGCGGAAACAGGAGCAGCCATAACTTTGCGGGACACTTTGGTCTAAATGTGCAGTGCGAGTCAGCAGGGTTAGCAGGGCTAGTGCAAATTGATTCAAGCGGTGATCCTGTTCATCCATCCTGGAAATTATGGCAAGTAAAGGTGGATTATTAGCAACATCAGGATTCATGGCCCTTGCGTAATGTCAGGATGCCAGGAATCAGACTGAGACGAGAAGTGAAAAAATATCCACACCTTTATTAATAGCAAAAAATAATAAAAAGTCCACAAAACAAATAACAAGCCTGGAATCAAAACCAGAGCTGGTAGTCAGACGAGCCGAGTCAGGAGCCAAAGCGAATAGTCAGACGAGCCGAGTCAGGAGCCAAAACGAGTAGTCAGACGAGCCGGAATCAGGAACAAGGAGAACAGCAGAGTCAGGAACAAGCCAAGGATCAGGAACCAGGAGGGACGTCAGACAGCCAGGTAATACACAGGAGCTCTCACAAACAGGTCTGAGACAACGCAAGGGCAAAGCATACTGAACAGAGGCCCTTTAAATAATAAGTGATGACATCACAATTCTGAGACTGCATCCTGTCTCACACTAATGATGAACACCAGTCTGGCCATAAAAGGAAGTGCAGGAAATGAGCGGCATCACACAGTATGCACCAGAACCAGCAAGAGAGGTGAGTAAAATGGCTGCCAGCAGCACATGGCAAACAAAGGAGGGAAAAAACCCTGACACCGCTGCCATGCATTGTGTACCCATCTTTAGCTTGTTATCTATTGCTACTCCCGAGTCCCAAATCCCTTTCCTCCTCTGTTTGGCTAAGTCTTGTCCCATTTAAATAATACGTTGCCTGCTTATTTTTACTTCCAATATATGGAACCTTGCATTTTCCCGTATTAAATCTCATTTTCCATTTACCTGCCCATACTTCTATTTTTTGCAGATCCCCTTGTAATGCAACTTCATCCTGCTAGTGTATATAAAAAATTTTTTTTTATTAATAAACAAGTTATTCATGGTGCAATGCAGGAGCAACATATCCATGGTCTGACACATTTTATATATATGGGGAAACATACCCAATGGTATAAACACTTCCTCAGAGAGTCTTTCCTCCTTGTCAATCTGGGAGTCATTTGTTTCAGTTGGTGCTAAAGATTTGGAAGAAAAAAAAATGCAGGTTGCTCAGAGACA
This sequence comes from Bombina bombina, assembly GCF_027579735.1. Taxonomy (NCBI): domain Eukaryota; kingdom Metazoa; phylum Chordata; class Amphibia; order Anura; family Bombinatoridae; genus Bombina; species Bombina bombina. The sequence continues at coordinate 331,149,592 of NC_069505.1, forward strand.
TCTGCCTTTAAATGGAGAGCACCACCCCCAAACCTTAAGGAGAGGCCTCAAAGGGTCCATAAATAAGTGTCTTCCAAAGGTAATAAAGCAGCCTTGGTCAATTGCTTTGTTTCTTTGAAGGATTGCTGGCAATCTTTAAACCAGTGCATTGCAACTTTGGTGCCTACCAACAGATGTAGCGGGAACAAAATGTGGGTTAAATTTAAAAGAAATTGGTGATAGCAATTTAAAAGGCCTAAGCAATTTGTGAGTTACTTGATATTTACTACTGACAGAAGCATGCACAATGATTTAATTTGTTGTTTAATTTGTTCTTATGTTTTGTGTAGAACATTTTTATCAATAACGTGTACACAGAACTCAAACTAAGGTTTAAAGGGACGTTATACACTAGATTTTTCTTTGCATAAATGTTTTGTAGATGATCTTTTTATATAGCCTATACAAAAAAATGTATTTTTTTAAATGTGTAGTTTTGCTTATTTTAAAATAACATTGCGCTGATTTTCAGACTCCTAACCAAGCCCCAAAGTTTTAGGAGAATACTGACGTATACCTACTCCAGCTTGCTTCTGTTTGTGTAAAGAGTCTTTTCATATGCAGAAGAAGGGGGAGGGTGGAGTGTCTGAATATTTCCCACTTGCAGTGGGTGTTCTAGCTTCTAAGTAAGTTTTTAAACTGTTTTAAACTGTATTTTTATATTAGTATCTGTGCAAATTTTTCTTTATAGCAGTGTCTATTACATGCAGTTGAATGAAAATTGGTGTATACTGTCCCTTTAAAGAGCATACATTTAGTTAAATTTGCTTTTAATCCATGATCATACAGCCATGCAAAGCCCATTAATACATTCTCTTGTACATCCATATGTATGTCTAGTGACTATTGTCTTGTACAGCATTGCACTGGATATGTGAGACCCTTGACACTGTCCATGATGCTCTGGCAAAAAGCAATTGCTTAGACTTTGTAAAAAAAAATAGACGTGCACAGGTGAAAAAATTGTTTTGTTTGAAAGATTCATCTTGGATTTTTTAAAATGTTCGGTTTAGTCTGATTTTGTATCTGCAGGCATTCGGTTTGGATGAATATTTGATTTGGATTTGTTACCATTATTTTCAATGGAAACAGCTAATATAGATAATTAATATTAGCTATAATATTACATTATAGGATTTGAACAATTACAAGAACCTATCTTTCAATGTTAAAAGAACATGCAACTCCTGTATGACTAATATTGAGCATTTAGTGCCTGATTGGCTGCCCCTAAAATCAGTCATTAGCAATACTATGGCAGGATTGGACAGGGGACAATGGACAAATAAATAGTTATATCCCCGGTACTTCATAACAAACAAAAAAGCTTATTAACCAAACAATATAACTCGTTTCCCCCATTCCTGCACCCTTTTTTTTGCCCCAAATGGTAAGAATGAATGAACTAATCAATTTTGTCAAGAAATGATTTGTTTTTCGTCATTTTCATCCAATATTGTATTTGGCTGTTTATATATAAAAAATAAACTGAAACAGGCCTTAGCATGTCAGCACTTGGGATCTCAGTTGCAAGTACATCTGTTTCAAATCAGTTTAAAAAAATCCCCACCCAGTGGTGTAAATATTTGTTCCATTAAAAAAAAGTAGGTATTTGTCAGTGATCAACTGGCTATTTAGTAGAACTTAAAATCATATGAATATTTATTGATCCGTTTCTTCTCTTAAAGGATCAGTAAATACAGTAGATTTGAGTTGCATAATAAACAAATGCATGATAAAAACTCAATGCAATAGCACTTCGGGGCTGATTTAACAAAGTGTGAGCGGACATGGTCCGCTGTAGCAGATCATGTCCCCCGCGCATTGATAAATGCAGACACCATACGCTGTCGGCATTTATCATTGCACAAGCAGTTCTGGTGAACTGCTTGTTCAATGCTGTCCCCTGCAGATTTGCGGCCAATGGTCGATAGCAAGGGGGGTGTCAAACAACCTGATCGTATGTGATTGGGTGGATTTTTGTCCACTACCTTAAGGGTGCTAAATGCTAAAGATACTGGCATAAAAATATTTATTAAGATGTAATACATAAAATATGTGAATTAAACCATTAACCATATTTAATAAAACCACAAAGTTCCAAATACAGCTTGAGGATTGATAGTCTCAATCTCACTGCACTTAGTGCTATTGCACTCAGAACCCCAGCTCTCGGAGTACACTCAATTTCATAACCCGGGTTACAGATATGGATAATACAAAGTTGTAGTCAAACACTTCTGTCACCTTCAAAGTGTTTTACCCTAATAATGGGCTTTGTCAAGATGAGTTTCAACAGTGCCTTTAGCTCCTTATATTTTGTATCATCAAATACATTCTGAAATTTTGTCTGAAACTCTGTAATCTACAGTGTGTGAGTGTTGGCTTAAGAAGTCACAGTGTGATATAGTTCCAACTTTATCTGTAGAATCCCCAACAACCAAATCCACTCCATGTCAAAGAGTAGTGGTCCCTTTATTTCCAGGACATAGAGTGGATTTGTGGACACACTGTCGAGATTGAACTTTGTAATTATATATATAATGGTATCTTGTATACATATTACATATTTTAGATATATTGAAGCATGGCTTAATGAGTTTTAAGCAGCAAAAGTGGATACCACTGAAGTTGTATTTGATCACAATACATGGTTTAAAGTTGGATGTCAAAGTTTAATAATGTTCTAAGAATATTCCTAAAATATATGGCTTATCATATTGATTTGAAATCAGTTTAATTCCAGCCAGGTATCTTCCAATTGTTTTTTGTTGTGGTTCAATAAGTGTAACTTTATCTAGTCAAGTAGCATAGTTGTAGATATAGCTGTCCACATATAATCGTACACCCTGTAACTTTTCCAGCACAGACATGTTGAGTGTCCCTCTGCCAATGGAATAAATAATTCCAGATGTTTTGATTGTATCTCCCCATCTGTGTCAGAATCTGAAATGTCATGAGTGTATACATTATAAGTATTGCATCTGTCTTTAGCTGGTTTATATGGTCTGCAGCCTTATAGTCTTCTACTGCTGCATCTGAGGTAGCCTGTTTATATGTTCTTGTACAATTTTAAGCCACAAGGGGCCAGTTCTTGAAACTGTGATTTTAATTTCAGCATTTGATATAAAGAGTTGCCAGATTTGGACATGCCTTGGTCAGGAATAATTATCTTGGGTCACCCTAAGAGTAATGGGGAAACCAGACGTGGACTCCATGCACACTTGCCCTTAGAGAGATACAACTGCACCTCACTGACGAGGCCCATAAGAGGCCGAAACGATCGTCTGGGGTTGTTGCTTCCCTTGTTCAGAGAAGAATTGCCTGGTATTTCAGCGCTGGACTGTCATTGGGAAGGGTCAGACTGATATGCTACAGGATATTTTTTCTCTGTGAAGGTGCATAGTGTGCAAAAAGAACGTGCACCCTGAGGAGTTACAATAAAAATGAACATGCACGGAAGTTATTCCAGCTTCTGTTCTATCTCATGGAGTGCTGTTCTCTCTCTTTCGATTGTTGTTGGTGCTAGATGAAGATGTCTGCAAGTTGCAACTCTCAGTCTATGATTAAGCATCACTAGGGGCATCAAACGCTTTAAACTTTCTCCTATTAAGTCGTTCCATGGTTGTGATTTTTTTTTTATACACTTCAATAAAGGGAGATTTTTATTTCCACAATCTGGAGAGTGCTTCTGTCATTTGTGCTTTATCTATGTAACACCCCCTTTTCTGACCAATTTTGTTGTGGCTCCTTATAAGACTATATCCTAATAAAAGCAAGTTCTATCAGTTAGGTAATCTCTAAAGCTCTTGTCTTTGTCAACTTAGTTCCATAAACGTATTTGCTTATATTTGCTCATTTGAATATTCATCACACAACTTGCACATTTTCCCCAAAGCTGCATATGCTGGTACACATTGGCTTTAACATCTTCTCATGCCTGTTGTTGTATATTATACAATTTAAAATGTTACGCTATTTCAAGCAGTTTGGGGTTTAAGTAATTAGACAGTTTTTCAGTAAATGTAGACAGAGAAGTAGATGCTGGTTTATATAATGACAGGAGGTACCTTAAAGGGACACTGAACCCAAATATTTTCTTTTGTGATTCAGATAGAGCATGCAATTTTACGCAACTTTCTAATTTACTCCTATTATCAATTGTTCTTTGCTCTCTTGCTATCTTTATTTGAAAAAGAAGACATATAAGCTTTTTTTGGTTCAGTACTCTGGAGAGCACTTTTTTATTGGTGGATGAATTTATCCACCAATCAGCAAGGACAACCCAGGTTGTTCACCAAAAATGGTCCGGCATCTAAACTTACATTCTTCCATTTCAAATAAAGATACCAAGAGAATGAAGAAAATGTAATAAATGGGGTAAATTAGAAATTTGTCCCTTTAAGATGCCATGTATATGAGTACTATCAGAAACACAGTTACCTGCTTTTCAGTAGACACATCATTAGCTTGAAAAAATGCTCTAGTATTTCCACCAGATATAACATATTTCCCTTTCTGGTAAGGATTCTATATACAGGTTAAAGCCTGCTTTTTCTCTGACATATGCCCTTTAAAGTATTGTAACACATTTAGGCCTAGATTACAAGTGGAACGATAATTTATGTCATGCACGTAAACGGGCAAATTCACCCATTTACGAGCGCACAATAAATAACCAGCCAGTGGCTGGTTATTGCTACCGGAAGTTTGCTGTAGCAATTAGCACTCAGAAAATTAACCAGAGATCAGATCTCTGGTTTATTTTCTAATAGTGCCCAAATTGGCTCCAAATTTAAGAGTATTTTAGTTTTTTATTTTAAAAAATGTAGCATTTTTTTTTAAATAAAAAACTGCACTAAGCATTTTTTTTTAATTTAAAGTTAGCGGGTGTGGGGTGTGGGGTGTTAGAAAAAAAAAGGCATTGAAAAGTGCCTTTACACTGCGGTCTATGGGGAACTGTGTGTTCCCTATAAATATATATGTATTGTAAGGGATAGATAATTAGTTTATTACCTATTCCTCAGTTTTGCATAACCAACACTGTTATATTAATATACTTTTAACCTCTAATTACCTTGTATCTAAGCCTCTACAGACTGCCCCCTTATCTCAGTTCTTCTGACAGACATGCATTTTAGTCAATCAGTGCTGACTCTAAAATAACTCCACGGGAGTGAGCATAATGTTATCTATATGACACACATGAACTAGCAGTGTCTAACTGTTAAAAGCTGTAAAACGCCACTGAGAAAAGAGGCAGTTCAACGGCTTAGAAATTTGCATATGAGCCTACCTAGGTTTAGCTTTCCACAAAGAATACCAAGAGAGCAAAGCACATTTGATGATCAAAGTAAATTGGAAATTTGTTTAAAATTGCATGTCCTATTGGAATCATGAAGGTTTAATTTTGACTAGACTGTCCCTTTTTTTTTTTTTTCTTTTGTTAAATGATTTTTATTGAAGTCATAAACAAATACAGGATATAGGGTATGTCCCACCACGTTTACAGATCAATGTACACACAGCATAATTAGCAAGGTAATGCATTCCAACATCTCAAACGTTGCTATAAAATGTGGGGTATTACATAAAGAGACTTCACTTTTGTTATAGAGTATTATAAATGTAATATAAACAAGAATGGTCCTCTCCCAGCTATATAAGAAGAAGAGTAAGGTGTTTATTCAGATAAGGGTAAGGCTAGGGAGGAGGTAGCTCTATAGTTTCATGGGGAAGGGGGATGCAGCAGGCGAGAGCTGCTCAAAATATAATAGGGGGGATGGAAGGGGGGGATGGAGGGCAGAGCCAGTTAGTATGTCAGATTCATAAATACCCTGAGAACACAAATCTTTAATATGCACTACGAAATATAATTATCCTCTAATCACATCGTAAGTAAAGTTAAGCTGGGGTATGTAAAAATAAGGAAAGTTTCCCAAGAAGGATACAAACAGGGGGGGATAATTAAGTATATGAAAAACAGAGGCAAATAAAGCACCCACATAATCAGATATCTCCAACTCCATGCATACTATTAGTTACTACATGTATATCTAAACTAAGATCATTAATTTATCTGATATGCTGAGCCATGCTTTCCCAGTTAACACAGCCCAGCCGTAACCTTTATAACATCTATTGAGAGACCATAGTGAACTAATGCAGGCTCTCGAACTGAAAAGTATTGTTTGGAGATATTTAAGTAGCGTGTTTTTCAAACAAGTACAAACACACTCCACATCAAAGATAGGTTTAAACATTTAGGGTAGCAACAGGATATATACTATAAGAAAACTGATTTATGTCTGTTAGCAAGTTATATTGGAACTAACTTAAGGTATGCGTCATGGATCCATCCATGACATTAAACCAGACACTAAAAATATAGCAAAGATAAGGAAACAAATTGAAAGATGGTTATATTTCAAACATTGAGGAATGGGAGTAGAAACTGGTTGCTACTCTTACATAGATAGAATGAATATTAAACATAAGAGAAAGGAACAGAACAGTCTAGGGCTTCTGTTTAGGGTGAGATAAATAACTTAGTTTTGGACTATTACACCACACACAGCTGTGGGGAGAATGTGAAAGTACATACTAATACTAGAAACAGGAGGGATTTAAGAATGTGTATTATTACTCTAACTAAAGGTAACCTTTGTAAGGTATACATATGTTAGCTATAAAGTTCTACAAGGAATCATTTGGATGTGTGAGAATTCAAACCAATCCATTTAGAGTGAATATTTTTGTAAATTATACCCAACACCACACCAGTATAAAGTTTTGAAATTAAAAGTCAATAACAGAAATATGAACTTTTGTATGAAGCAAACATGAATAAGTTTCAAACATCAACTATGAAGAAATTGCGTGGTATAATTTTCTTATATGATCTCTGCACCCATATATCCTGCTACATACAAGCTAAAATTGGTTAAATGAGACGGCCGGACTGCAGATATAAAGTTATCCCACCTCAGTCCTGTGTTTCAAAAGCAAAGAAACTACTGATGGGCTTGTCCATGGGAGATAAGTCTCAGAACTTATTAAAACTTATAGGAACATGGAGTGTATAAGTCAAGAGACATGTACATATACAACAAAGATACTGCAATACCATTAGCGCCAGTGTCTCCAGTTATACATTGAATTATAGGGTTATAAGGTAATACCACCAAAGTGCAGAGCAATATTGTTAGAGCTAGTAGCTCCATCTATATACTCAATTTTAAAGTCACAGATGTAGACACATTATCATATAGCAGAACTAAAGCCCTTTAGTAAGGATCTCAACTATCCTACATAAATATGTAAACATTTTATTACCATCAATTCTAACTGACACTTTTGGGTATGATCAATGTCCTAAGTATTACTATATATGCTAATAATGTGCAGAGTTACAGCTCAATGAAGAGTTCCACATCGTTGCAACAGGACCAACTGTAAAGCCATAGACTGTCTGCCTGCATCACAGTCTCTCAGCCGAATCCTATAGATCTGTCCGCAGATAATGAAGATGAACATCACGAGAAAGGTCTGATGCAATTACACTCACGCTCTCATGTGTGATGTCTCCGAGAGCGATACTGCAATCAAGCTGCGAGGGCTCATTCAGGCTCCATAGCTCAGTAGGTGAGACCTGTTGTAGAATGCTCTTGAGGGGGTCCTCTTGCGAAATTAAAAGTGTAAGCTTCCGACCCATGAGAGCGATCACATCCTCCAGATCAGGGTCATTGCAGGGCAGGGTAGGGCCCGTAAGTACACTGGGCATTTTAAGAATAAGGTCCACCTTAGGCTCCACAGTCTGCTTCATATACAAAAGAGGCTGATTACTACAGGTCGGAAGGTCTACATTACTCGACCTGCTCTGTGTCAGGATAATATTCTTCAAACTGGTTGATATATCATGAAAACTAGTCGATATCTGCAGACTGAGTCCCCTTCCTCCATACTGGATATCATAGCTTGAGTAGGCCGCAGGGACCTGGGTGCATCCTAGTCTGCAACGGCTGTCTGGGGTAGAATCCGATAGGAAAATATGATAAAAACGACCACTAGTACTGTAAAGGCAAATCTGCACATCTAGGGTTAGTTCTATAGTCAATTGTAGAAGATTGGCTCCAATTTTCTATTGTATTAAATAAATTTCTGCAGGAGCTCCATGAAACACGTCTGCCCTGCTTAGTTGCTGGCTCCGCCCCCCCCAGACTGTCCCTTTTAATATGTGTATATACACATATAAACACATAAATATATATGTACACAGTGGGGGGAAATGTATTTAGTCAGCCACCAATTGTGCAAGTTCTCCCACTTAAGAAGATGAGAGAGGCCTGTAATTTTCATCATAGGTATACCTCAACTATGAGAGACAAAATGTGGAAACAAATCCAGACAATCACATTGTCTGATTTGGAAAGCATTCATTTGCAAATTATAGTGGAAAATAAGTATTTGGTCACCTACAAACAAGCAAGATTTCTGGCTCTCGCAGACCTGTATCTTCTTCTTTAAGAGGCTCCTCTGTCCTCCACTCATTACCTGTATTAATGGCACCTGTTTGAACTTGTTATCAGTATAAAAGACACCTGTTCACAACCTCAAACAGTCACACTCCAAACTCCACTATGGTGAAGACCAAAGAGCTGTCGAAGGACACCAGAAACAAAATTGTAGACCTGCACCAGGCTGAGAAGACTGAATCTGCAATGGTGTGAAGAAATCAACTGTGGGAGCAATAATTAGAAAATGAAAGACATACAAGACCACTGATAATCTCCCTCGATCTGGAGCTCCACGTAAGATCTCATCCCGTGGGGTCAAAATGATCACAAGAACAGTGAGCAAACATCCCAGAACCACACGGGGGGACCTAGTAAATGACCTGCAGAGAGCTGGGACCAACGTAACAAAGGCTACCATCAGTAACACACTATACCGCCAGGGACTCAGATCCTGCAGTGCCAGACGTGTCCCCCTGCTTAAGCCAGTACATGTCCGGGCCAGTCTGAAGTATACTAGAGAGCATTTGGATGATCCAGAAGTGGATTGGGAGAATGTCATATGGTCAAATTAAACCAAAGTAGAACTGTTTGGTAGAAACACAACTTGTCGTGTTTGGAGGAGAGAGAACACCATACCTACTGTAATGCATGGGGGTGGCAACATCATGCTTTGGGGCTGTTTCTCTGCAAAGGGAAAAGGACGACTGATCCGTGTACATGAAAGAATGAATATGGCCATGTATTTTGAGATTTTGAGTGCAAACCTCCTTCCATCAGCAAGGGCATTGAAGATGAAACGTGGCTGGGTCTTTCAGCAAGACAATGATCCCAAACACACCGCCCGGGCAATGAAGGAGTGGCTTCGTAAGAAGCATTTCAAGGTCCTGGAGTGGCCTAGCCAGTCTCCAGATCTCAACCCCATAGAAAACCTTTGGAGGGAGTTGAAAGTCTGTGTTGCCTAGCGACAGCCCCAAAACATCACTGTTCTAGAGGAGATCTGCATGCAGGAATGGGCCAACATAGCAGCAACAGTGTGTGACAACCTTGTGAAGACTTAAAGAAAACGTTTGACCTCTGTCATTGCCAACAAAGGATATATAACAAAGTATTTAGATGAACTTTTGATATTGACCAAATACTTATTTTCCACCATAATTTGCAAATAAATTCTTTCCAAATCAGACAATGTGATTGTCTGGATTTGTTTCCACGTTTTGTCTCTCATAGTTGAGGTATACTTATGATGAAAATTACAGGCCTCTCATCTTCTTAAGTGGGAGAACTTGCACAATTGGTGGCTGACTAAATACTTTTTTCCCCCACTGTATAATCATACACATACAGTATATATTTAAGATCTGCTGCCCATCGCTGCTTGACTTACCCTCTTCGCTGAGCTAGTTCTCATGTCATGTCTCACGACATGAAAATGAGGCTCCCATTAGAGCCTATGGAAGCACACTGTCATGAGAGCAAAGCTTCCATGCAATGCGAACACATTGCGAATCACATTGCGCTAAACATGTATTACCAGCACACATTTGTGTGCTCTGGTATTACTCAGTGGAGCACAAATATTGATTTTACAAAAGCAATATTTTGCGCTCCACTTTTAATCTATTCCTTAATGCTATAATTGTACTACAGAAGGAAGGACAAGTATGGGGACAATAGCATGCCTATATCCCCTGAATACAGCTTAAAGTCACTTCATAGCAACAGCCATCAAACGTGACTATTAGCCATTTTTCAAATATCCCAACTCCTTAGGCTCCAGCAATTCAAACTGGGCAAAAGCGTCAGACACCAATGTTAGGGTTGCCACCCGTCTCTTAAAATACAGAACACTTATAAGTTACACATGCTGCAGGGTGTGCAGGGAGGAATATGAATAGTGCTGTCTAGAAACACAATACATGTTCCTCCCTGCACACCCTGCAGCATGTGTAACGCATAAGTGTCCAGGAAACCATGGCTGAGGTGAAGTGGCATCCCTAGACACCATACACATATACACAAGCATGCAAACATACACAAATACACACATACATATGCATAGAGGGAAACTTTCATAGCTGTATGTCTAAGAGAGGGATTTTTGTCCTCTCTGCAGTAAGGCATGCTGTTCCTTTACGGAGGCCTATAAGATCAATAAGGGCTTAATCTACATTAGCTCTCTGTTTTCAGCATGATGTTGCTTGTGTATTAGGGTTGCCACCCATCCCTTAAAATACAGAACACTTATAAGTTACACATGCTGCAGGGTGTGCAAGGAGGAATTTGAATAGTGCTGTCCAGAAACACAATACATGTTCCTCCCTCCATACCCTGCATCATGTGTAACTCATAAGTGTCCAGAAAAACATGACTGAGGTGGCAACCCTATTGTGTATTGAGTTTTAAAACTCTTTCTCTGGCAGTTTGCTGTTTGGATATACTGGTTTGACTTTTGCGCCCCCTGACTATGTTTCTGTTTTAAATGGACACTCTAGTCAAAAATAAACTTTCATGATTCAGATAGGGCATGCAATTTTAAACAACTTTCCAACTGACTTTAATCATTAAATTTGTTTTGTTCCCATGGTGGTATTTTTTAAAAGTTAAACCTAGATAGGCTCAAACTGATTTTTAAACCGTTGAAAACCGCCTCTTAGGTCAGAGCATTTTGAAAGTTTTTCACAGTTAGACAGTACTAGTTTATGTGTGTCATATAGATATAACACTGTGCTCACTCCCATGGAGTTATTTAGGAGTCTGCACTGATTGGCTAAACTGCATGTCCGTCAAAGCACTGAGATAAGAGGGAAGTCTGCAGAGGCTTAGATACAAGGTGATCACAAAGGTAAAACATATATTAATATAACTGTGTAGTTATGCAAAACTGGGGAATGGGTAATAAAGGGATTTTTAAAGAATAAAAATGCTGGTGTAGACTGTCCCTTTAACTCCTTGTTTTGTACTTACTTGGTATTGGACTTTTGTTTGGTATCAGATAAACCCCTTAAATTGGCTCATTATTTGTTATTTAGCTCCCTCTCTTCAGGATTATTTTGGAGCTTTTTGAATCAGGATGTGAACCCAAGAAAATAGGGTTAATAAAAGGATTATTATCCCCAGAAAAAATGGCATCCTGTCTAAACTTAGTTTATGTTGTAGTAAGGCAGAACATATGGTTAAGAATTGTCCTTTTTTGTTGAAAAGGAGACCCCAGCAAAAGAATAAAATCTCTAGTATATTCTTTAGCACTACTTCTTCTTCAGCGATAAAACATTTATCTATTCCTATTGTTTTTCGTTGGGCTGAAAGACAGGTGGAACTCAGAGGTATCATTGATTCCGGGGCTAGTTGTTGTTTCCGAGATTCTTCCCTTGCTCAGCAGTTGTTTTTACTTCAAGAGGCAAAGGAAGATCCAACCATGGTGTTTGTGGTAGATGGTGGTCACATTAGTTCTGGCCCTATTATGTTTGACACCAACACCCTTGAAATGTGTACTGGAAATTTTCATGTGGAAAAAAATCTAATTTTATTTGGTCAAATCTCCACATTTTCCCATCATTTTGGGGTTAACTTTGCCTTCATAATCCTAATGTTTACTGGGAGTCAGGGAAATTCATGTTCTCTTCTTCTTTTTGTGAACAGGAGTGTTTGTCTAAAAAGTGTTCTGAAAATGTATTTCGCTAGCAATTTTGAAACTGAGTCTGTTCTGCCCTCCAATTTCATTGCTGTTTTGGAAAATTGTGTAGTGCCTCCCATTCCCATTTACTACCAGTACATACCTCCTCTACCTCCCACCAATCACAGATGCAGTCTCCCCACCCATCCCATCCCCCTTCTCAATCTCAGCCGTTATCACAGCCTCCCTCACTGTGCCATTCGTGTCTACATTCTTTGCCTCAGAGCATCCTATGCCCCTTTTCAGAACCCCTGTCTCCTCAGCAGATGCAAAAAAAAATTGTGATTAAGAATCAGATCCCATCCCCCATGACTCTTCTCAACACTCACTGTGTCCCCTATTTTGTTCCTCTGTCAGTTAAAGGTTTGGATGAATACAAGGTACAAAAGATTTTGGATTCCCATATTTCCATGGGTTGTCAGGGGTATCTTGTCCAATGGAAGGGTTATGGTCCTCAGGACAATTCATGGGAGCCTGAAAGGGACATCTATACTCTATATTTAGTAGCTTCTTTTCATAGGAATCAGCCTTCCAGACCATGTAGGCACATGCACAACTCACACACATATGATGAACACACTACCCACCTCACACATATACCACACACACACACACCTTACTCCTCTCCCACATAAACCACACACACACACTTTACTCAACTCACATATACATACACTTATCAACTTACACATAGGAGGCAGGGGAGGCAGTGCTTACCCTGCCATATGGGGCTAAAGCTTAATTAAATTTTAATAAAAAATAAAAAAAATCCCCCCAATGTAATGCTATGGAGAGGCCGGTACAGGAACGCTTCTCTTGATTGCAGTACATGAGTCAAAGGAAAAGCTGTGCTGCAGCACCACCTGTGTTCTGTCAGTATATTAGCAGCAAAAATTGGGATCAATAGGATTGGCAAGGGAGCCAATCAGAGATGGTCATGTTCTCCTGGTGATTGACAGCACAAGGAGAACATGACCAGCGTTGATTGGCTTCCTGCACATGCCTAAGGGAGCATCATTGACAGCGGCACTAGTGGGAAGAAGAGACTGCTGCCTCCTGTGAGTGACCTGTCATCCGGAGTTGCCTTCACTTGCTGTGATTTTCATCGATTGAACATCGACAGGACTCTTCAATCAGCTGCTGCTAAGTACTAATTACAGACACACACCCTTAACAGGATAGGTGAGTGAATGTTGTGATCTCCATGGTGCCCCTATCGGATTGCCCGCACACCCGCCAGAGCACGCTTGGCACAGAAGCCACTTATGGGGCAGGCACTGATCCCTGCTGTACCGTTCTGTAAGATATAACAGTTGCACCATGCAAGGACAGGGATAGCGCTACTAAAGACTCGCACCATCCTCTCCACCAACTCTCCTTGTCTTTCTCTGCTATCCCCCATTCTATTCTTGCTTCACATCTTTGTCCAGCTGATTCCCCTTTGACTCTGTTTTAGGCCTCTTCTGTCACCTTCAGCATTTCATAATTTCTGGTCTTTCTCGTCTCCTTTTTTTGAGAGTGAGTAAGTGTGTGTATCTGTATGAGAGTGAGTGTGTGTATCTGTATGAGAGTGAGTATGCATCTGTATGAGTGTGTGTGTATCTGTATGAATGTGTGTATCTGTATGAGAGTGTGTGTGCATCTATTTGAGTGTGCTTGCATCTGTTTGAGTGTGTGTGCCTCTGTATGAGAGTGTGTGTGTATCTGTATGAGTGTGTGTGCATCTGTATGAGAGTGAGATTGTGTGTATCTGTATGAGAGTATCTGTAGCTGTATGAGAGTGTGCGCATCTGTATGAGTGTGTGCATCTGTATGAGAGTGAGAGTGTGTGTGTATGTGTGAGAGTGTGTGTATCTGTATGAGAGTGTGTATCTTTATGAGTGTGTGTATCTGTATGAATGTGTGTGTATCTGTATGAGTATGAGAGTGTGTGTGCATCTGTATGAGAGTGAGGGTGTGTGTGTATCTGTATGAGTGTGTGTGCATCTGTATGAGAGCGAGAGTGTGTGTGTGTGTGTGTGCATCTGTATGAGAGTGTGTGTGTATCTGTGTGTGCGTGTGTATATGTATGAGAGTGTGTGTGCATCTGTATGAGAGTGAGAGTGTGTGCATCTGTATGAGAGTGTGTGCATCTGTATGAGTGTGTGCATCTGTATGAGAGTGAGAGTGTGTGTGTATCTGTATGAGAGTGTGTGTGTATCTGTATGAGTGTGAGAGTGTGTGTGCATCTGTATGAGAGTGAGGGTGTGTGTGTATCTGTATGAGAGTGTGTGTACATCTGTATGAGAGTGAGAGTGTGTGCATCTGTATGAGTGAGAGTGTGTGTGTATCTGTATGAGTGTGTGTGCATATGTGTGAGAATGAGAGTGTGCGTGCATCTGTATGAGAGTGAGTGTGTGTGTATCTGTATGAAAGTGTGTGTGCATCTATATGAGTGTGTGTGCATCTGTATGAGAGTTAGAGTGTGTGTGCCTCTGTATGAGAGTGAGTGTGTGTGTATCTGTATGAAAGTGTGTGTGCATCTATATAAGTGTGTGTGCATCTGTATGAGAGTGAGAGTGTGTGTGCCTCTGTATGAACATGTGTGCCTCTGTATGATCGTGTGTGCGCATCTTTATGAGAGTGTGTGTGCATCTGTATGAGAGTGAGTGTGTGTGCATCTGTATGAGTGTGTGTGCATCTGTATGAGAGTGAGAGTATGTGTGCCTCTGTATGAGTGTGTGTGCCTCTGTATGAGTGTTTGTGCCTCTGTATGAGCGTGTGTGCATCTTTATGAGTGTGTGTGCATCTGTATGAGCGTATGTGTGCATCTGTATGAGCATGTGTGTGCATCTGTATGAGAGTGTGTGCATGCATCTGTATGAGAGTGTGTATGTATCTGTTTGAGAGTGTATGCAGTATGAGAGTGTGTGCATCTGTATGAGAGTGAGAGTGTGTGTGTATCTGTATGAGTGTGTGTGCATATGTGTGAGAGTGTGTGTATCTGTATGAGAGTGAGAGTGTATCTGTATGAGAATGAGAGTGTGTGTGCATCTGTATGAGAGTGTTTGTGTATCTGTATGAGTGTGAGAGTGTGTGTGCATCTGTATGAGAGTGAGGGTGTGTGTGTATCTGTATGAGAGTGTGTGTGTATCTGTATGAGAGTGTGTGCATCTGTATGAGAGTGAGAGTGTGTGTGCCTCTGTATGAGCGTGTGTGCCTCTGTATGAGCGTGTGTGCATCTGTATGAGCGTGTGTGCTTCTGTATGAGAGTGTGTGTGCATCTGTATGAGAGTGTGTATGTATCTGTTTGATAGTGTATGCAGTATGAGAGTGTGTGCATCTGTATGAGAGTGTGTGTGTATCTGTATGAGTGTGTGTGCATATGTGTGAGAGTGTGTGTATCTGTATGAGAGTGAGAGTGTGTGTGCATCTGTATGAGTGCGTGTGTGCATCTGTATGAGTGTGTGTGTGTGCATCTGTATGAGAGTGAGAGTGTGTATGCATCTGTATGAGTGTGTATCTGTATGAGAGTGAGAGTGTGTGTGTATCTGTATGAAAGTGTGTGTGCATCTGTATGAGAGTGAGAGTGTGTGTGTATCTGTATGTGTGTGTGTATCTGTATGAGTGTGTGTGTATCTGTATGAGTGTATGTGTATCTGTTTGAGAGTGTATGCATCTGTATGAGTTTGTATCTGTATGAGAGTGAGTGTATGCATCTGTATGAGAGTGTGTATGTATCTGTTTGAGAGTGTATGCAGTATGAGAGTGTGTGCATCTGTATGAGAGTGAGAGTGTGTATCTGTATGAGTGTGTGTGCATATGTGTGAGAATGTATGAGAGTGAGAGTGTATCTGTATGAGAGTGAGAGTGTGTGTGCATCTGTATGAGAGTGTTTGTGTATCTGTATGAGTGTGAGAGTGTGTGTGCATCTGTATTAGAGTGAGGGTGTGTGTATCTGTATGAGTGTGTGTGTGTATCTGTATGAGTGTGTGTGCATCTGTATGAGAGTGAGTGTGTGTGTATCTGTATGAAAGTGTGTGTGCATCTGTATGAGTGTGTGTGCATCTGTATGAATGTGAGAGTGTGTGTGCCTCTGTATGAGCGTGTGTGCATCTGTATGAGCGTGTGTGCATCTGTATGAGAGAGAGAGAGTGTGTGTATCTGTATGAGTGTGTGTGTATCTGTTTGAGAGTGTATGCATCTGTATCTGTATGAGAGTGAGTGTATGCATCTGTATGAGAGTGTGTATGTATCTGTTTGAGAGTGTATGCAGTATGAGAGTGTGTGCATCTGTATGAGAGTGAGAGTGTGTGTGTATCTGTATGAGTGTGTGTGCATATGTGTGAGAGTGTGTGTATCTGTATGAGAGTGAGAGTGTATCTGTATGAGAATGAGAGTGTGTGTGCATCTGTATGAGAGTGTTTGTGTATCTGTATGAGTGTGAGAGTGTGTGTGCATCTGTATGAGAGTGAGGGTGTGTGTGTATCTGTATGAGAGTGTGTGTGTATCTGTATGAGAGTGTGTGCATCTGTATGAGAGTGAGAGTGTGTGTGCCTCTGTATGAGCGTGTGTGCCTCTGTATGAGCGTGTGTGCATCTGTATGAGCGTGTGTGCTTCTGTATGAGAGTGTGTGTGCATCTGTATGAGAGTGTGTATGTATCTGTTTGATAGTGTATGCAGTATGAGAGTGTGTGCATCTGTATGAGAGTGTGTGTGTATCTGTATGAGTGTGTGTGCATATGTGTGAGAGTGTGTGTATCTGTATAAGAGTGAGAGTGTGTGTGCATCTGTATGAGTGCGTGTGTGCATCTGTATGAGTGTGTGTGTGTGCATCTGTATGAGAGTGAGAGTGTGTATGCATCTGTATGAGTGTGTATCTGTATGAGAGTGAGAGTGTGTGTGTATCTGTATGAAAGTGTGTGTGCATCTGTATGAGAGTGAGAGTGTGTGTGTATCTGTATGTGTGTGTGTATCTGTATGAGTGTGTGTGTATCTGTATGAGTGTATGTGTATCTGTTTGAGAGTGTATGCATCTGTATGAGTTTGTATCTGTATGAGAGTGAGTGTATGCATCTGTATGAGAGTGTGTATGTATCTGTTTGAGAGTGTATGCAGTATGAGAGTGTGTGCATCTGTATGAGAGTGAGAGTGTGTATCTGTATGAGTGTGTGTGCATATGTGTGAGAATGTATGAGAGTGAGAGTGTATCTGTATGAGAGTGAGAGTGTGTGTGCATCTGTATGAGAGTGTTTGTGTATCTGTATGAGTGTGAGAGTGTGTGTGCATCTGTATTAGAGTGAGGGTGTGTGTATCTGTATGAGTGTGTGTGTGTATCTGTATGAGTGTGTGTGCATCTGTATGAGAGTGAGTGTGTGTGTATCTGTATGAAAGTGTGTGTGCATCTGTATGAGTGTGTGTGCATCTGTATGAATGTGAGAGTGTGTGTGCCTCTGTATGAGCGTGTGTGCATCTGTATGAGCGTGTGTGCATCTGTATGAGAGAGAGAGAGTGTGTGTATCTGTATGAGTGTGTGTGTATCTGTTTGAGAGTGTATGCATCTGTATCTGTATGAGAGTGAGTGTATGCATCTGTATGAGAGTGTGTATGTATCTGTTTGAGAGTGTATGCAGTATGAGAGTGTGTGCATCTGTATGAGAGTGAGAGTGTGTGTGTATCTGTATGAGTGTGTGTGCATATGTGTGAGAGTGTGTGTATCTGTTTGAGAGTGAGAGTGTATCTGTATGAGAATGAGAGTGTGTGTGCATCTGTATGAGAGTGTTTGTGTATCTGTATGAGTGTGAGAGTGTGTGTGCATCTGTATGAGAGTGAGGGTATGTGTATCTGTATGAGAGTGTGTGTGTATCTGTATGAGTGTGTGTGCATCTGTATGAGAGTGAGTGTGTGTGTATCTGTATTAAAGTGTGTGTGCATCTGTATGAGTGTGTGTGCATCTGTATGAACGTGAGAGTGTGTGTGCCTCTGTATGAGCGTGTGTGCATCTGTATGAGCATGTGTGCATCTGTATGAGCGTGTATGCATCTGTATGAGAGTGTGTGTGCATCTGTATGAGAGTGTGTATGTATTTGTTTGAGAGTGTATGCAGTTTGAGAGTGTGTGCATCTGTATGATAGTGAGAGTGTGTGTGCATCTGTATGAGTGTGTGTGCATATGTGTGAGAGTGTGTGTATCTGTATGAGAGTGAGAGTGTGTGTGCATCTGTATGAATGCGTGTGTGCATCTGTATGAGAGTGAGAGTGTTTATGCATCTGTATGAGTGTGTATCTGTATGAGAGTGAGAGTGTGTGTGCATCTGTATGAGAGTGAGAGTGTGTGTGTGTATCTGTATGTGTGTATCTGTATGAGTGTGTGTGTATCTGTATGAGTGTGTGTGTATCTGTATGAGAGTGTGTGTGCATCTGTATGAGAGTGAGAGAGTGTGTGTATCTGTATGAGTGTTTGTGTATCTGTATGAAAGTGTGTGTGCATCTGTATGAGAGTGAGAGAGTGTGTGTATCTGTATGAGTGTGTGTGTATCTGTATGAGAGTGTGTATGCATCTGTATGAGAGTGTGTATGTATCTGTTTGAGAGTGTATGCAGTTGGAGAGTGTGTGCATCTGTATGATAGTGAGAGTGTGTGTGCCTCTGTATGAGCATGTGTGCATCTGTATGAGCATGTGTGCATCTGTATGAGCGTGTATGCATCTGTATGAGAGTGTGTGTGCATCTGTATGAGAGTGTGTATGTATCTGTTTGAGAGTGTATGCAGTTTGAGAGTGTGTGCATCTGTATGATAGTGAGAGTGTGTGTGCATCTGTATGAGTGTGTGTGCATATGTGTGAGAGTGTGAGTATCTGTATGAGAGTGAGAGTGTGTGTGCATCTGTATGAATGCGTGTGTGCATCTGTATGAGAGTGAGAGTGTTTATGCATCTGTATGAGTGTGTATCTGTATGAGAGTGAGAGTGTGTGTGCATCTGTATGAGAGTGAGAGTGTATGTGTATCTGTATGTGTGTATCTGTATGAGTGTGTGTGTATCTGTATGAGTGTGTGTGTATCTGTATGAGAGTGTGTGTGCATCTGTATGAGAGTGAGAGAGTGTGTGTATCTGTATGAGTGTTTGTGTATCTGTATGAAAGTGTGTGTGCATCTGTATGAGAGTGAGAGAGTGTGTGTATCTGTATGAGTGTGTGTGTATCTGTATGAGAGTGTGCATGCATCTGTATGAGAGTGTGTATGTATCTGTTTGAGAGTGTATGCATGCAGTTTGAGAGTGTGTGCATCTGTATGATAGTGAGAGTGTGTGTTTATCTGTATGAGTGTGTGTGCATATGTGTGAGAGTGTGTGTATCTGTATGAGAGTGAGAGTGTGTGTGCATCTGTATGAGTGCGTGTGTGCATCTGTATGAGTGTGTGTGTATCTGTATGAGTGTGTATCTGTATGAGAGTGAGAGTGTGTGTGCATCTGTATGAGAGTGAGAGAGTGTGTGTATCTGTATGAGTGTGTGTGTATCTGTATGAGAGTGTGTGTGCATCTGTATGAGAGTGAGAGTGTGTGTGTATCTGTATGTGTGTATCTGTATGAGTGTGTGTGTATCTGTATGAGTGTGTGTGTATCTGTATGAGAGTGTGTGTGCATCTGTATGAGAGTGAGAGAGTGTGTGTATCTGTATGAGTGTTTGTGTATCTGTATGAAAGTGTGTGTGCATCTGTATGAGAGTGAGAGAGTGTGTGTATCTGTATGAGAGTGTGTATGCATCTGTATGAGAGTGTGTATGTATCTGTTTGAGAGTGTATGCAGTTTGAGAGTGTGTGCATCTGTATGATAGTGAGAGTGTGTGTGCCTTTGTATGAGCATGTGTGCATCTGTATGAGCATGTGTGCATCTGTATGAGCGTGTATGCATTTGTATGAGAGTGTGTGTGCATCTGTATGAGAGTGTGTATGTATCTGTTTGAGAGTGTATGCAGTTTGAGAGTGTGTGCATCTGTATGATAGTGAGAGTGTGTGTGCATCTGTATGAGTGTGTGTGCATATGTGTGAGAGTGTGTGTATCTGTATGAGAGTGAGAGTGTGTGTGCATCTGTATGAATGCGTGTGTGCATCTGTATGAGAGTGAGAGTGTTTATGCATCTGTATGAGTGTGTATCTGTATGAGAGTGAGAGTGTGTGTGCATCTGTATGAGAGTGAGAGTGTATGTGTATCTGTATGTGTGTATCTGTATGAGTGTGTGTGTATCTGTATGAGTGTGTGTGTATCTGTATGAGAGTGTGTGTGCATCTGTATGAGAGTGAGAGAGTGTGTGTATCTGTATGAGTGTTTGTGTATCTGTATGAAAGTGTGTGTGCATCTGTATGAGAGAGTGTGTGTATCTGTATGAGTGTGTGTGTATCTGTATGAGAGTGTGTATGCATCTGTATGAGAGTGTGTATGTATCTGTTTGAGAGTGTATGCATGCAGTTTAAGAGTGTGTGCATCTGTATGATAGTGAGAGTGTGTGTTTATCTGTATGAGTGTGTGTGCATATGTGTGAGAGTGTGTGTATCTGTATGAGAGTGAGAGTGTGTGTGCATCTGTATGAGTGCGTGTGTGCATCTGTATGAGTGTGTGTGTGTGCATCTGTATGAGTGAGAGTGTGTATGCATCTGTATGAGTGTGTATCTGTATGAGAGTGAGAGTGTGTGTGCATCTGTATGAGAGTGAGAGTGTGTGTGTATCTGTATGTGTGTGTGTGTGTGTATCTGTATGAGTGTGTGTGTATCTGTATGAGAGTGTGTGCATCTGTATGAGAGTGAGAGAGTGTGTGTATCTGTATGAGTGTGTGTGTATCTGTATGAGAGTGTGTGTGCATCTGTATGAGAGTGAGAGAGTGTGTATCTGTATGAGTGTGTGTGTATCTGTATGAGAGTGTGTGTGCATCTGTATGAGAGTGAGAGAGTGTGTGTATCTGTATGAGTGTGTGTATCTGTTTGAGAGTGTATGCATCTGTATGAGTTTGTATCTGTATGAGAGTGAGAGTGTGTGTGTGCATCTGTATGAGTGTGTGTGTGCATCTGTATGAGAGTGAGAGAGTGTGTGTATCTGTATGAGAGTGTGTGTATCTGTATGAGTGTGTGTATCTGTTTGAGAGTGTATGCATCTGTATGAGTTTGTATCTGTATGAGAGTGAGAGTGTGTGTGTGCATCTGTATGAGTGTGTGTGTGCATCTCTATGAGAGTGAGAGTGTGTATGCATCTGTATGAGTGTGTATCTGTATGAGTGTCCATCTGGCTTCTCTTTCTCCAAATAAGGCAAATGGTGGGTGGAGTTTGACTACTGGAGAATAGCTGCAGTAAAAAGGATGTTAATTTGTTTTAAAATGTTAAAGGAGCATTGAACACAACATTTTTCTTTCATGTTTTAGATAAAACATACAATTTACTTCTATTATCTCATTTACCTTTTTCTTTTAGTATCCTTTGAAAAGCATACCTCAGTAGACTAATCAGCATCAATGCACTACTGGGAGCCATTGGTGATTAGTGGTTGCACAGATATGCCTCTTATTATTGGCTCATTTAATATGTTGTTAGCACCCAGTTGTGCATTGCTGCATATCCTTCAGCAAAGGATAACGAGAGAATGAAGCAAATTTATTAATAGCAATACATTTGACCTGCAACCTGCCAATTTTTGAGTAAATTTAAGTTGCCTCTGTCAGGTTCATACAGGGAGTGCAGAATTATTAGGCAAGTTGTATTTTTGAGGATTAATTTTATTATTGAACAACAACCATGTTCTCAATGAACCCAAAAAACTCATTAATATCAAAGCTGAATAGTTTTGGAAGTAGTTTTTAGTTTGTTTTTAGTTATAGCTATTTTAGGGGGATATCTGTGTGTGCAGGTGACTATTACTGTGCACAATTATTAGGCAACTTAACAAAAAACAAATATATACCCATTTCAATTATTTATTTTTACCAGTGAAACCAATATAACATCTCAACATTCACAAATATACATTTCTGACATTCAAAAACAAAACAAAAACAAATCAGTGACCAATATAGCCACCTTTCTTTGCAAGGACACTCAAAAGCCTGCC
Organism: Bombina bombina; assembly: GCF_027579735.1. Classification (NCBI taxonomy): domain Eukaryota; kingdom Metazoa; phylum Chordata; class Amphibia; order Anura; family Bombinatoridae; genus Bombina; species Bombina bombina. Next base: position 331,171,888 of record NC_069505.1, read on the forward strand.
ATCCATGGATTCTGTCAGTGTTTTGATCTGTTCACCATCAACATTGCGTGCAGCAGCAACCACAGCCTCCCAGACACTGTTCAGAGAGGTGTACTGTTTTCCCTCCTTGTAAATCTCACATTTGATGATGGACCACAGGTTCTCAATGAAGTTCAGATCAGGTTAACAAGGAGGCCATGTCATTAGATTTTCTTCTTTTATACCCATTCTTGCCAGCCACGCTGTGGAGTACTTGGACGCGTGTGATGGAGCATTGTCCTGCATGAAAATCATGTTTTTCTTGAAGGATGCAGACTTCTTCCTGTACCACTGCTTGAAGAAGGTGTCTTCCAGAAACTGGCAGTAGGACTGGGAGTTGAGCTTGACTCCATCCTCAACCCGAAAAGGCCCCACAAGCTCATCTTTGATGACACCAGCCCAAACCAGTACTCCACCTCCACCTTGCTGGCGTCTGAGTCGGACTGGAGCTCTCTGCCCTTTACCAATCCAGCCACGGACCCATCCATCTGGCCCATCAAGACTCACTCTCATTTCATCAGTCCATAAAACCTTAGAAAAATCAGTCTTGAGATATTTCTTGGCCCAGTCTTGACGTTTCAGCTTGTGTGTCTTGTTCAGTGGTGGTCGTCTTTCAGCCTTTCTTACCTTGGTCATGTCTCTGAGTATTGCACACCTTGTGCTTTTGGGCACTCCAGTGATGTTGCAGCTCTGAAATATGGCCAAACTGGTGGCAAGTGGCATCTTGGCAGCTGCACGCTTGACTTTTCTCAGTTCATGGGCAGTTATTTTGTGCCTTGGTTTTTCCACACGCTTCTTGCGACCCTGTTGACTATTTTGAATGAAACGCTTGATTGTTCGATGATCACGCTTCAGAAGCTTTGCAATTTTAAGAGTGCTGCATCCCTCTGCAAGATATCTCACTATTTTTGACTTTTCTGAGCCTGTCAAGTCCTTCTTTTGACCCATTTTGCCAAAGGAAAGGAAGTTGCCTAATAATTATGCACACCTGATATAGGGTGTTGATGTCATTAGACCACACCCCTTCTCATTACAGAGATGCACATCACCTAATATGCTTTATTGGTAGTAGGCTTTCGAGCCTATACAGCTTGGAGTAAGACAATATGCATAAAGAGGATGATGTGGTCAAAATACTCATTTGCCTAATAATTCTGCACTCCATGTATATGCGTTTCTTGGGCGTATCATACCTAGTGCCTCACTAGCCTCTGACCTCACCGCACATCACTGCCTTATACATGCACCACACACACACACACACACTACTCACCTTATACATACAACACACTACCCACCTTATACATATGCCACACACACTACTCACCTTATGCATACACCACACACACACACAGACACATTACTCACCTTATACATACAACACACTACTCACCTTATACATACACCACACACACTACTCACCTTATACATGCACCACACACACACACACTACTCACCTTATTCATACAACACACTACCCACCTTATACATACTCCACACACACTACTCACCTTATACATACACCACACACACACACACACACACACAGACACACAGACATATTACTCACCTTATACATACAACACACTACTCACCTTATACCAGTGCTTTCCAAACTGTGTGTCGGGACACACTAGTGTGTCGGCAGCAGTGTGTAGGTGTAAAAAATTTTTTGGGTTTCTGACATCCCGCCTGCCTGCTACACATATCACATGGTTGACATGTGATTGATACCTAGGCGGTCACAGATCATCTTAACCTATTGGCACAGCTCAGTGTGAACTGAAACTATTCCAATTGGCGGCTTTGGCAGCACATTGGCTCGTGACTGCACGTGTAGTCAGTGAGTGGGACAGCAGTGTGTTTGCAGCGTGGGCAGTAGTCAATCGGACTCACCGAGCTCTGAGGGCGACAGCTTAAACGCTGAGCTGAAGTCAGAAGTCAGTGGGGTTTTTTTGCAGCTAACTCCCAGTAGTGCATTGTTGCTCCTGCTCGATATATGGATAGGAAGTGGAAGCTTAAAAATGCTTGATGATGAAATGTGTCTTTATCTAATATTCCACCAAATATTCAGAAATTGTGTTCATCCCATCAACATAAGTAGTTATTGGTGTAGTTATTATAAACTTTTTTTTAATTCTTGCACATATATACTGTTACTTGTAAATACATTTAGTTATTATATAATTTATATATGTGTCCGTATCTCTTAAGACAAGTTAGTTTAACCTCCTTTTTGCTAGTACAACTGATTTACTGTGTCACAAAATGATGTAGGTCTAAAAAGTGTGTCACCAAGATGAAAAGTTTGGAAAGCTCTGCCTTATACATACACCACACACACACACAGACACATTACTCACCTTATACATACAACACACTACTCACCTTATACATACATCACACACACACATACAGACACACTACTCACCTTATACATACATCACACACACTCACACACACTACCCACCTTATACATACACCACACACACTCACATACACCACACACACTCACACACACACACTACTCACCTTATAAAACACCACACCCACACACTTCTCACCTTATACATACACCACACACACACACTACTCACCTTATACATACACACCACACACACACAAACACACTACTAACCTTATATATATTCCATACACACACACACTACTCACCTTATACATACCCCACATGCACACATAACCCATCTTACATATACAACACACATACACACACTACCCACTTATACATACACCATACACACACATACCTCACCTTATACATAAACAAACATACAAATACCACACACACACTACTCGCCTTATACATACACTACACACACTACTCACCTTATACATATACACATAACCCATCTTACATATACACCACACAAATACACACAACACAGGCATGTATTGTCTTTTATTATTGCTCCTCTTTTAAAAAAACTAAAAATAAAAAATAAATAAAAGGAAAATAAAATATTATGTTAGTATGAGAGAAATTCTATTTATGACCCAAGCTTTATGCGCCAGTTTTAAAGGATTTTCCCTACCTAGGCTCAGGGGGAGCAGTGCCGGGCCAGGGGTCTGATGTAGCATATAGCTAACGTATAGCTAACAGAGGTACCATATAACAGAAAACGGGTGTCATGGCATGTTTAGGGCGAATATGCACAGAACCAAAAGTAAGTTGCACTGACTTTAAATGCCCAGGCATAATTTGGCCTTATTCCAGACCTGACCCCAGGTAAAGAAAGTATGCTATAGATTACTGGTAAGAAAAAATACTAGATAGATAGATAGATAGATAGATAGATAGATAGATAGATAGATAGATAGATTCCAAATTTTACCACATAAGTGAGAGAAAAAAAGCACTCCATGATCTGAAAAATATTTTATTGTATTCAATGACACCTTTAAATATACACAAACTGAAACATAATTTTTCTAACACACTATTTCTACACTGGAGAGAAACATTTGTTATATAGAGCAAATCTGTTAATATGATGCTGGACTGTAGGGAACTCATGTTGAATGCTATTTAAAGCTCTGTATTAAGTGGGCAGATACAAAATGGAAGGGATGTTTGTTACTACATGTGCCTTTCCATCAATGTTAAAAATTGATGCATGAATGGATTTTTTAAATGAAAATATGTGTTTTTAATCAATCCTGTACAATACAAGTGTTTGTCTTGACATCAAGGTTTCATGTTTTAGCATATTCATAAACCATAATGTGATGATGAGGCCTGTCAATCTCACATTGGAGATTTAAAGGGACATTAAACACTAAATCGATTTCATGCACTTCACTCTAATTATGGGTGTCACCATGTTGGAACTTAGGTCACACTGCAGGTATCTGGGTAGCACTTGCTGACTAGTGGCACCAATCAGCAAGCACTACCCAGGGTTCTGAACCAACAACGGGCCGGCTCCTAAGCTTACATTAATGTTGCCTCAAATAATGATACCAAGAGAACAAAGAAAATTTGATTAAAGGAGTAAATTAGAAAGTTGCTTAAAATTGCACCCTCTATCTGAATCATTAATGAAAAAACTTTGCTTTATTAACAAGATAATCTAAAATTATCTGTCTGTACTAAAAAATCCTATGATCTAAAAGTGCATTTTAAGCTGTGAATCTCACTAAGGGAAGGGGTGTTTACATTTTTTGGCAACATAAATAAATACAGCTTCAGAAAGGGATTGCCTGGTATTTCGGGGCTGGACTGTACTGTGAAGTCAGGATCAGACTGATATTCTTCAGGAAAGTTCTTCTCTGTGAAAGGCACATGTTGAGCAAAAAGAGGCTGCTTCTTGGGTGGTAACTAGCCATAAAACAAGCTATTATGCTATTGTTCGTTCCCAGGTTGAGCGCTTTTCTCTTTTTATTTATGAAAATTATGACACTTAGGGACGTCTCCCTAAGTGTGATGCAGGAATCCAGACGTGGACACGTTGCTCAGTGTGCCTAGAGGGATATGGCTGCACCTCACTGACGAGGCCCACATTAGGCCGAAATGTACGTCTGGGGTTTTGCTGTTTCTCTTGTTCAGAGAGGGATTGCCTGGTATTTCGGGGCTGGACTGTACTGTGAAGTCAGGATCAGACTGATTGTAGAGTTATAATGTAGAGTTATATTATTTAGGCCCTGTACTGTGCCTGACTCTATGCTATATTATTGTACACTGTTATAGGCCCAAATTGGCTTATTTCACTATTACTGTAAATCTGTAACTTTCCAGTATCATAACCTTTGTGTTGCTTTTTATATGTATTGCTAAGTGAGCTGTTTTGCTGACATCCACATATTACCAATTATATGTCAGCTGCTGATGAGAAGGATATATTGTTTACTGATGAGAAGAATATTCTTTACTGCTGACAATAATATTTTGTATTACTGACAAACTCACATGATATATCTAAATGTGATACACCCATATATGGCAAAATCATACTTACTTCTGCTATTTGTAAAACTATAAAACCTTTTGTGTTGCTATAAATAAATCAGAATTGCCAAGAAACCATATTGTGTCTCTGTGGAAGAAGGTATCAGCAACTCTCAGTCAGGGATTCTCTCCGGCCGGAGACAAAGACCCCTAAAAAGACCCCTACAACTTGGTGGCAGCGGTGGGATGGGATAACGTGATCCCGAGAGGTGAGTTGAATGGTGTTATTATTATTTTTTTTAATCCCTTCACTTATTCCGGGATCCATAAATATCCCATCCTACTTAAACATAGGGGTTAAATAATTTGGTGTTATAGTCTAAGGGAGACTTGTTCTTTTTGGTAAAGAACCGTGGTTTTAAGGATTAAATAGTTTCTTGGGGAGAAACATAAGGGAAATACTGGGACCTGAGAGATTGGTTACCTGATTTCAGGCTTTTTGTGTATATGTGGTGTATCATTCTTTTATGTGTACTAAGCTGCCTGACTGATGAATTGTCTATATGTATATCTCTAATATTGTCTACAGAACATTCACTATTTTATTTTTCATAAAATTGGTTTTTGTACTAATCTGTTTATATGTAATATATAGAATAAAGTTATGATATCTTCTGTGATGTTTCAAGACGCACAGAGTAAAATCTAGAGCATGGTGGTTACTGAACAGAAGATAGATTAACTATTATAAAAATTTACCCTTTTGCACAAATTAAGCATTAAGCACGATATTTAGTTACGGTCTTGCCGGAAACCTTCACGGATTCAGCACAGCCGAGCTAAAATAGTACTTTTTTTTGCAAAAGGATAGATTACTAGCCTTACTGTTGTCATTTTGTTGTTACGTATTAAATTGTTGTTACCTGTACGATAAGATAAGAGTTGATAAGTTAAGAGTTGAGAATGGGCAGATCCCAGTCTAAAGACTTTCCATCACCTAGTCCCGGGGAGACTTGTAAAGATTATGTGGGGAGAGTATCACCTGAAGGGTACCTGTACGTCGTACCATGGGTGGACTGCATCGCGGGCTGGACGGAGGCCATGAGAAGCTCTGATCCATTCCCTAGAGATGGGGATAATGATAAATTTCATATGAATATGATAAGAGGGTTGTGTCTAGGTGATGAAGAGGCTTTTCCTTGGTATAAGGGTGATCCCGGCTGGGATATGGAATATATGAGAAAGGGTGGGGAGAATTGGTTAGCCGTTGCCCCACATTGGCAGTACACTAACACTAAAGGGAATAAGAAGGGGAACAAGAAGAATCATAGACAAATAGTGTATATACGTCCTTCAGCCCCACACCAGTCACAGCCTCCTTTACCATCATATAATAAATTATATCCTAGTTTAGTGACCCCCCAGATGATGAACTACAAACTATTGCTGTAGCATCCCTCTGGCCAAGGCAAAATAATTTCCTCCGGCCAAGGCAAGATAATTTAAATGCTTCATTCATTTTTTATTCTTCTCCCTCCTCTACTATCCCTGATACTCTCCCCTATCACCCATCTACCCCACTAACACCACCCACTAACTCCTCTACCCCACTTATTTACCCATCCCTTCCCTCTGATTCAAGTAGTTCTTCTCTCCTTTCACCTAACTTACCACCTATGTCCCCATCACCCATGCCCCACCCCGCATCTCGCCCATGCCCTGCCATATCACCCCCTTTGATACCTTTAACAAGAGCACAGGCTACAGGGTTTAGGAGATATGAAAGACAGGGAAGGGATGTTAAGATAGAAGAGGAAGATGAAGATTTACTGTGTCAAATGCCTTTTCTTACTGTAGGTGATCAGCTCATAATGAAATCTTTGACACCTAGTGAGTTGCGCGAAATTACTAAGGGAGCACCTAATCCCCGACAACACCCATCTGCATGCATTCAATATTTAAAGCGTATGTTAGAAGGACAGAACATGACACAGACAGACATGCATATTATTATAGACGCACTATTAGATCATGACACTGAATCGGGATGGGATTGGGAAAGGGTTAGAACCATTAATGAAATTGACACTGATACCACTACAAGGTATTCATTAAATAATCCTGTAAGAAGAGCAGCTATGTGGGAAGAATTGTCTGTAGAAATGCATAGAGTATGGAAAGATAAGCAAAGTATGTCAATTGCATTAAGTTGCAAAGAAGGTCAGAAAGAAACATTGGTTGAATTTGTTAAACGCTTTTATAAATGCTGGAAGGAGGAGGCTGGAATGGAGTCAGATAATGCAATGGGCTCATTAAAGGTCCAGACTTGCACAGGGAATATGCAGCCTCAACTTTCTTTGTTGGTAAAGCAGCTTGTCTCTGAATGGCCCACGTTAAAACCCGGTGAATTTTTTAAAAGAATTCATGAAAAAGAGGGGGCAGGCTGCTTTGACATAAAAAAACTAGAGGGAAAAAATGTTGCTTTTTATCAAAAGCAAGGGTTGCAGCACTGTGATCCATTCCAAGCCAGAGAAAGAGATAATACAGGTGGTCATAGAATGTATGGGAGAGGACGAGGTAGAGGGAGGGGACATGGACGGGGTAATTATCCTTCTAATAGGACACAGTGTTTTAATTGTGGGGAGCAGGGTCACTGGAAAAATGAATGCCAACCCCCCCAGTAATTCAGCCCCCCCTTACAGTCCCCAACAATGGAACAGACAGCCTTACATCCCCCCATCCCCTGCACCCACGGACGTGCCCAAACATAACATACAATGGCCATAGGGGTGCCTAGAAGGTAGTACTCCACTTTTTCCAGTGGTGTCCACAACTTATCGCGAGCAACCATACGTGGTCCTAGAGGTGGAGGGTCAACCCCTTCCATTTCTAGTAGACACCGGAGCAACGTGCTCTGCTTTATGCTCGGATATGTATGGGGGCACTACTGGAGAAACGGAACCTTCTTTAGGGATTAATGGAGTGCTGACTCAGACTCGTATCACACCACTACTTGAAGTTAGGGTACCCATTACTGGCCAATACATATTTCACCCATTTCACATAATAACTGGGTGTCCCCTGAACCTTTTGGGTCGGGATCTTATGGGTCCCCTGGGAGTAAAAGTAAATGTCACCAAAAAGGGTTGGTTAGATGAAAGCATGGGATCCACTAATTTGAGTTTTTACAACGACTTATTGAGTGAAGTCCCACCTTCAGTGTGGGCCTCCTCTAAGTTAGATGTCGGGTTGATTAAATGTACCCCATACAAGGCTAGGTTAAAATCCAACGCTACTCCAGTATACATAAAACAATACCCATTATCAAGGGAAAAGATAGAGGGTATCAAACCTATGATAGAGGTGTTCCTTGACAAAGGAATTCTTTGCCCAGTGGTTTCCCCCTATAATACCCCGATAAATCCAGTCCCAAAGAAAGATAATGAATATAGATTGGTCCAAGATTTAAGGGCCATTAATGACATAGTGGTACCTATTGCCCCTTTTGGACCATGAGACACAACTACTTATGGGATTTTATTATGGTGGGCGGCCACCTTCCTCAAGGCTACGTCTCATCACCGGCAGTTTATTCGCTGGTGCTCCAACATACCTTGCGGTCATGGACATCCAGCCAAGGTTCCGTCCTCCTTCAGTACGTCGATGACCTACTGTTGTGTAGTCCTAATCAGGAGGCAAATATAGCAGACACTATCAGTCTGCTTAAACACCTCGCTGCTGAAGGTCACAAAATAGCTAAACACAAGTTACAAGTAGGAGTGAAAGAAGTAGAATATTTGGGTTTTGTACTTTCCCAGGATCACAGGTCCATTAGTTCTAAATGCATACAAGCAATCCAAAGGGTCCCCAAACCTAACACTAGAAAAGACATGCTCACTTTTCTAGGCATGATAAACTATTGCAGACAATGGATTCCTGAGTGTTCCCATCATGATTCCATACTAAGACAAACCACAAAAAACGATAGTCCAGAACACATACAATGGACCACAGACATGACTAGATCCTACATTACACTTAAAACCAGTATTATTAGTGCCCCTGCTTTAGGACTACCTGATTATTGTAAACCATTTCATTTGTATGTGAGGGACAATTGTAAAACCATGGCTGCTGTCTGTGCCCAAGAACATGGCGGAGGCAATATGCGTCCCGTAGCTTTCTTTTCCAAAGTAGTCCCAGTACCAGTACAGGGGATGCCGGCGTGTCTCTGAGCATTGGCGGCATGCGCCATGGCTGTGGAGATGGTTGAAACAATCACACTAGGTCACCCGGTAGTACTGCACACAAGTCACCAAGTTTCACATCTTGTAAAAAATGTTACCACGCAACACATGACTGCCCAGAGACTTTCTGGCTATGAGTGTATATTATTAAATAACACTAATCTTACTATTAAATATAGCAATAGCAACTCGGGTCCAGCCCAGATTCTGAGTGCCCTACTTTTGGGCTCACTGGACCTGGCAACTGACCATGACTGTTTAGAGGTAATACACCATATCACCACACCATGACCTGACTTAATGGACAAACCCTTTGACCATGCAGATAACGTATTTGTTGACAAATTTGTTGACCTGTTCCCGACCTAGCGACAGGATTTACAAGACAGGGTATGCCATCGTAAAGTTACCAGACATTGTGTTAGATGCAGGACCTATTGTTTATCCTCCTGCACAAGTTGCAGAACTGATAGCACTCACAAAAGCATGTAAAATGTTTAAGGATAAATCTGTTAATGTTTACACTGACTCTCGCTATGCTTTTGGGGTTCTGCATGACTTTGGTATGATATGAGAACAACGTGGGTTTGTTTCAGCAGACGGCAAGACCATCTCTCATACCAATCTCATTCATGACCTTTTAGAGGCCATACAACTCCCAAAATATATAGCAATTATTCATTGCCATGCAGACACACATAGGACTGATCCTATTTCTATGGGTAATGTGCTGGCAGATAGAATTGCTAAAGAAGCCACTTATGCTTCACATACATCTGGACCACCTGTCCCGATGTATGCTGTTTTAGCCCCACCTTCATGTCCCACAGATCACATGCTTCATGAACTCCAGGGACATGCCACCGTGGGTGACATTTCTTTCTGGAAAACTAATGGGTTAACTTTAGATGAGAATGGTTTGTTTTCCAAAGAGGGGAAGGTGGGTATACCAGAAAGCAGCGCACCACTTTTTATAGCACAAGCCCATGGTGTAGGACATTTAGGGATAAAACCGACAATTACCTTGCTGAAACATTCCTTTTATATTAACAACATAGGTGAACACTGCAAAGCATAACAAATGTGTATGCTGCTTACAGGCAAATACAGTTATTCCTAATAAGGCTCAGCATGATCAATTACCCCCACCTACGGCACAATTTACACACTTGCAAATTGATTTTACACATGTACCAAAGACTGGCAATAAGCAATTTTATTTGCTTGTCATAGTCGATCAATTTTCTACATGGCCAGAAGCATTTGTTACCCGGAGGGAGGATGCAAAAACAGTTGCTAAAATTTTAGCCACTGAAATAATACCCAGATTTGGTTGTCCACTCCAGATTAATTCTGATAACTGTCCCGCTTTCATTAGTAAAGTTACCCGAGAATTAGTACAATGGTTACGAATTAACTTGAACTTTCACATCCCATATCATCCTCAAAGTTCAGGAATAGTAGAAAGAATGAATCATACTATTAAGGAAAAACTGTTAAAGGCATCAGCAGGTACATGGGTTAGATGGCAACAGTATTTACCTGCAATTTTAGCAGAAATTCGTATGACCCCAAATCGGACAACCAAGTTGTCCCCATTTGAGGTCCTAATGGGAAGACCATTCCCAACTCCATGGGTAAAAGGCCCGCTTATCATTAAAAATGGTGATTTAGATTGTACTAAGGAACAATATGTAAAGCAATTAATTGATAGGTTGAATGGGATCTATGGTGATGTATCCTCTCGTTTACCTCTCCCCGCACAGGAACCAACGCATCCTTTTAAGCCTGGAGATCTGGTCTGCATTCGACAGCTGAATAGATCCAAGAAAGGAGGTTTCCCGTTCAGCAAACCCGTGAACGTGATAGCTGTGACAAGGACTGCGGTACTGACTGACGACAGAGACATCTGGATACACGCTTCGCAAGTCAAACTCTGTCCAAAGAGGGGAGAAGCAGGTGACAAGGTATCAGTCACCCTTCATAAAGACACAGAAGAAGAGTATGCCCAGGACTAGGCACGCCTCATAAAGATACAGACAACGGACACTGTGGACAAAATTCCAGATCCCCACATCCAGCTTCCCGTTCCACCCATCCCAATACCAGATCTTTCAATGGTGGTATGTACTTTATGGGTAATAGAGGACATTGATAATACCCTGAACACCAAATCAACTACCATCAATAGTGTGGACAGTATTTCAGCACCCTTCACTCAGCACTCCTCTAAGCATTTATAGTACCTGTGATTTTTATGATTTTTATATTGGTACCAATGTTAAGTGATTAGAGGTTGTTAATAAGTAAAGAGACAGGGAGGAAGACACACAATACACCACACAGACACACTTTTATAGGGATTTTTGTTTACTTAATAAGTCTCATTCCTTGACAAATAACCTTACAAAACTGCCTTATAAAAACTGCTTATTTAGCTACTTGAATTCTTTCAATGAACTTTGAACCGTCTTCGACTACCTTATCTAATGAACTATCATCCCCTACTTCGACTACCTTACCTAACGAACTTCCAACCCCTACTTCTACTGTCTTGTCTAACGGATCTAGTTTGACAAATTCTACTAACTTCCCCTACATATTTTTAGTCCCTAATCCTCCTCCCCTAGGGGCCTCAGCACAACCTATATTAGCCACTACTTCAGCTACACTTAGAAGTGCCTAAAAAGTAGGGAGAAAGGAACAAAAAAGTTATCACGCGCTGCTACAGAAGAGGTTAGACGTAAGTTGTGTGTAGAAAAAGATAACGTTGGTGATTACAGGGGTTGTCATAGAGTAATGGAACTTTTTAACCAGGTCCAATATAATAGTTTCATTTTAAAGGGACAAAGGGACTGGCTGCTACAGGAGTTAGGGCAGGTCCAGCCCTTTAATAGAGTACTTATACAAAATTTGCACGAGCACTCTTTGATTTGCCCCCTAATCCAGTGTCCAGAACTTACTGCTCTCGACATATCTACATCCCGACAGGTTGCCCCAGTTTCCCCACCACCTACTACTTCCAGTGCTCCAACCTCTCCTGGTCATATTGATAGCAATACCGTCCCATCATCTACCATATCATCCATTTTATCCAATGACCTCTGAACCTTCTTCTACTTCAAAGCCTGTAGAACCTAGTACTTCATCTCCTCTCACTTCCTTATTATTAAGAAGGAAAAGAAAGAGCGAATGGATTGTTACAAATCCTGCTGAGGAGAAGCTCAGACGCCAGGTATACAGAGAACAAAAGTCTCATGATAATAAATAATATTGTGGTAAACAAAAGGAAAAGGCAGAGCATATCCGCCATACTTGTTTATTTTTAGAAAAAGAAAGGGCCTCACTAGTAAAGGAGTTGGAGGAACTCACAGATCTTAATAAAGCTCTTCAGAATACACTCGATGAACAATTTTTGATTTGTCCTTTAGCCCAGCTTTCATCCTCTTATCCACGCCCAATAGGTTGCCCCTAGACTATCTGACAGTCCACCCACCCCCAAGTCCCTGGGTTATGTTGATCTTTAGGCCCTCCTAAATTACATAAAGGTCAGAGACAGTAACGAAAGGGTTAACACAGCTACGCTACACATACACTTCTCTGTAGGAATTTCAGGGCGTTTATAAACCTAATGCGTCACATACTTTTAAGTACACCTACATACACTCCTCCTCCTCCGATAGAAAAGTAAACTCCCTCCCTTTCAATACAAGACTATGCCCTGCCAGACACATCTTTTCTACATACATCCACACCCACTGAGACTGACATTGTTACCCTTTTCATTCCTTCCCTTTCCACCGTACACATACTTTCCTCTTCAGAAGTACCACAGTGTACAGAAACAGGGTTGGCAGGAACTGGTTTTGGGTTAAGGGGAAATAGGGAACCTCCTTCCACTCCTCACAGATGTCGACGTCGTGCTGAGATCCTTGCTACAACTAACAAAGAGGAGGAATTTAGGCAACGTCAGATTAGAGAGCGTAATAGACTAGCAGCTCAGAAACACAGAAGGAAGAAGATAGCAGCCGTTACACAGGGTTGGGAAATACAGCAGCACTTAAAACGACAGAATAAGGAGTTAAGTGAACAATTAGAATCTCTGAGACACGTAAATGAACTTTTACAAAAAATATATATCATATCATTTAACACACTGCTCTTGGAACCCACCAAACCTGTCATCAAAAATTACAAGTAGTTTTGATTGTACAAATCATATTGGTACTTCCTCCCAGTAGCTCATAAACATGAACCCTTTATATGACAACTCAGGCCATTTAGTTCTGCTACTGTTAGTCGTCACTTGCTTTGTTTTCCTTACTACAATTTACCTCTCTTGTTGGTTTAATAGGGAACCTGCCTATACTATACTGTTTCCACATGACAATGCAACGTTTGGTTCATCTGAACCATTACACAACCCATACATATAACAACGCATCAGCAGAGATATCGTAACATTACAACATCAAAATGTTCAATGTTTGCCTCCATGTGTTGTCCCACCTAGTTGTGCATACTCAAATGGGAAACAAACGGTATCTGTTACAACTATGGATAGGCTCAGAGATCTATTTGCTGTTACAAATATGTCACTAACTAAACCAAATATTCATGCTTCCTGTATCAAAGTTGTAACTAACTATAGACATTACGGTAGCCTTGGTGGTATACTGACTTGTGACGAACCTACACATATTGAGACAATCAAGGCTGAGGGGATATCAGTTAATATTTCAGTAAATAACGCCCTGTGTTTTAAAGTTAGTTAAAATTTACAGAAAGGAATACCAGGTATAACATTTGCAAATAATGGAAAATTTTCCTGGGTTACTTTTTCCTCCATAAAGGATACACAATATTGTAAGACACAACTAGGAGAACTGTTAACACACTATTTGGAAATCCTTATAACAGCTCCTGACACTCGTGACCCAGAACTCTTTAATACTATCTATTTGGATATGGATCCAACTCTGTTTACACCTTTAAGAAATCGTAACAGAGCAAAAGTTGGTATTTCTGATGTATATTACAGTATATCTTTGCAATTGTATAACCCACAATATCAGTTACCTATGTATTTTCTATCCCAATTTTTTGGATGGGCAGTGTATAAAGATTAAAATAATAACCTAGCAACATACATCGCAACCTTACATGTTTGGGGAATTTTACAGATTTTAAAAATGCTGACCCTATTCAATTTGTTGAAGATAAGTCCAAAACATTGCTGTTAGAAGTACAATCATCTGAACCTCCATTAGAGAGATTAAAAAGGTCTACACCATTACATAGGACACCCCGGGTATCTGTAAAATGTTATGATTTGTTCTCTTGGTATGGGTTTGCTACACACAGTTATGGTATACACCTAGAAGGTAAGGATCCAAAATGGTGTAATGCTGGTCAAACGTGTGAAATATTTATTTTTGAGTCGACATCCAAGAATTTATGTTATAATAACATTTCCAATATATTGACTTTAACCCCACATGAGGATACACAACAATGTAGTGTGCAAGTTACTTCTTATGTTAACTATACAACCTATCTCTTGTCAGACCTTCCTTCCTGGTTTATTGGCCTACGGAATAGATGGAATTTCCAAATAATAAATAAATCAAGTACAATTGAAGAGGAGAATAGAATATTTGGTGATATACAATATTTTATATTTTTCCTTAGCCGTCACAATCTAACAACACCTAACACAACAACCATACCATATGGTGGAAATCAAACAACTGTGATTACATGGCCCCAAAATACATTCCTTGTACTTAGGAGTACACAATATAGGCCTAACCTCAAGTTTACTACATTTGGCCATGGTGGTTTTGTACAATTCTGTAATCCGTATACAATACCTACTATTATACCGGTACATACGATACCCCTTCCCAAAACTTGTCTAAACACTACCATATTTTCCCACATGGTTTACATGTCCTTGAATATATAGACCCCAGATGTTTCCCTATGTCGTCCTGCACGCAGACGACGTGAGTGGTATGACACCTTATTAGGATGAACTGGTGTTCATCTTAGGTTTTCTTAATGGTATTGATAGTGAAGTTATAGGTAACAAATTATCAACTGCTGATGCAGATATTGGATTAGCATTACATTTGACAGGTCAATGGGCCCCCACTATATATGAACCCCAAAGGAAAAGTCTCCAACTTGAAACTAGTATGTACAAATATTTGAATAATATGACTATGGCTGTGGAAAATTTGATCTCTGACAGTAATAGTTGGAGTCTTTGCGGTCTCCGCTATGTATACATGAGTCAACAACGTTTAGACTTAGAGAAAACATTCTTATGCTCCCTAAAAGTGATAAACTACGCAGATTGTTACTATTTGATAACCCAAAGGATAATGTATGGTTGAATATTGACACTTCAAGCGTAAGATGTGTAGAATGGGAACATAATGGCAAGGTATCTAAACACTATTGTCTGGTATCAATTACAGCTTACACACCTGCTACTGTCAAGTTGGCTTGCAAATTCTTTGTTTTACCTCATCCGGTTTTCAAATGTTTTGCACTCCAATTGGACGTGGTGGAAACCTACATATCATGGTAAATATATCATCTCTGCCGACAATACTACCACATCCCTTGAACATTGTGATAAAACTGACCATGGTTTTGCTTGCAGGCATGCTTCCCCAAACTTTGAACCCTGTCTATTGGCATCTGAAATTAATTCATGTACTTGGCAGATATATCCTGAGAATTTCTCTGCTATGCTAGAAATAGGCCCTCAAACTGTGTGTCTATCGACAAATGTTCAAGTTGGCATTCCTGCTATTGACAGCCAGTTGCCATTCTCTGGGTGTGTGTATAATGTTAGTTTCATGATATGGGATAGCAATAGTTATTACCTACAGCCTGCACTGACTATACATAAACATACTTTATTTGAGCCTTATGCCCTACCACTGTCTTCTTATCAATTGCCAATCTCTACTATACTGCAGTTGATAGAAGGTCAACATGATATGTTTACTCACTTACAATCACATGCAAAAGCTATATCTCATGGGGAAATATAAACCCATTTTGTTAAAAACAAGTTTATTTCTGTTTCCTCAAAAATACAACATGATCTTGCACATCATTGATATGACTCCCTTACCGGCTGGTCTCCTACAGGTACACATATGCTGCAGTTGTCCTTTTATCCAATACTCCTAATATTGCTTACACTGTCAATATTCACACTGTGGAACCTTTATCTCACATGCACTTTGGGCGGACGTATTATATCTACCATGAAAAAGCAAACTGATCATGAATATGAAAACTTGTTAAGAGGTATACCTTCCCCATATGACATTCCAAATGCAACCTATGAAATTCCAAACACACAAAAAACACTCAAGTATAATGATGTGATCACGTTGTGATCAAAGAGGGGAATGTAGAGTTATATTATTTAGGCCCTGTACTGTGCCTGACTCTATGCTATTATATAGGCCCAAATTGTCTTATTTCACTATTACTGTAAATCTGTAACTTTCCAGTATCATAACCTTTGTGTTGCGTTTTATATGTATTGCTAAATGAGCTGTTTTGCTGACAACCACATATTACCAATCATATGTCAGCTGCTGATGAGAAGGATATATTGTTTACTGATGAGAAGAATATTCTTTACTGCTGACAATAATATTTTGTATTACTGACAAACTCACATGATATATCTAAATGTGATACACCCATATATGGCAAAATCATACTTACTTCTGCTATTTGTAAAACTATAAAACCTTTTGTGTTGCTATAAATAAATCCGAATTGCCAAGAAACCATATTTTGTCTGTGTCAGTTTTCTTGGGATTCTCCAGAGCTCTGTGGAAGAAGGTATCAGCAACTCTCAGTCAGGGACTCTCTCCGGCTGGAGACATATGCTGGACTGTACTGTGAAGTCAGGATCAGACTGATATGCTACAGGAAAGTTCTTCTCTGTGAAAGGCACATGTTGAGCAAAAAGAGGCTGCTTCTTGGGTGGTAACTAGCCATAGAACAAGCTATTATGCTATTGTTCGTTTCCAGGTTGAGCGCTTTTCTCTTTTTATTTATGCAAATTATGACACTTAGGGAAGTCTCTTTAAGTGTGATGCAGGAATCCAGACGTGGACCCGTTGCTCAGTGTGCCTAGAGGGATATGGCTGCACCTCACTGACGAGGGCCACAATAGGCCGAAACGTACGTCTGGGGTTTTGCTGTTTCTCTTGTTCAGAGAGGGATTGCCTGGTATTTCAGGGCTGTACTGTACTGTGAAGTTAGGATCAGACTGATATGCTTCAGGAAAGTTCTTCTCTGTGTAAGGCACATATTGAGCAAAAAGAGGCTGCTTCTAGGGTGGTAACTAGCCATAGAACAAGCTATTATGCTATTGTTCGTTCCCAGGTTGAGCACTTATCTCTTTTTATTTACAAATAAATACAGAATAGTGTTTTAAAAATTGCATTGAATATGTTTTCAAAATTGTAATAGTATTACTCATAAAACGTTGTATAAACTGTATGTATCTAAACAGGTATTACAAATCTGCTGCTTAATTTGTATTATATTATACAAATTGTCCTTAAAGAGACAGTAAAGTAAAATTTTAACTTAATTGATTGGATAGAGCATAACCTTTTAAACAACCTTCAAATTTACTTCTATAATCAATGTTGCTTAGTTCTCTTGATATCCTCTGTTAAAGAATAATCCTAGGTGAGCTCAGGAGCATACACGTGCCTTATGTCATTTGGCAGCAGTGTTTGCAACATTGTTTATAGCAATGTTATACATAATTACAAACACTGCTGCCATGGACTGATATAGACACATGCACGCTCCTAAGATCCTATCAGCCTATTTAGGTTTAGTCTTCACTAAAGAATTCCAATAGAACAAAACAAATTTGATAGTAGAAGTAAATTGGAAACTTTTTTTAAAATTGCATTCTCTATCTAAATTAAGAAACTTTCATTTTGATTATACTGTCCCTTTAAATTACAAGGAAAAAATTGCATTCAATAAAAGTAATTTAAGGAGCGCATTCATTAATGAAAACAGCTGAAATTGTAAACAAAATGTTAACATTTCTGTTGTGACATTAGTATCAGAATTATCTAAGCCTATTGCGCCTGTAGGTTTTGTCTTGCAAAATCTATGCGGGTGAGTCTGTTTCAAAATAAGCATTTCTGAAGGAAAACGAAATATTTGTAAAACTAGAAACACATGCAAGTTAAAGGATGCTGAGAACAGTGAAATTAGGTTTGTATTTACTTTTTAAAAAATTATGATAAAATGGCAGAAATATTAAGATAGATATATGCTTTAAGAACATGAGGTTAATTTTAAAAATCTATTATTAAAGGGACACTCAAGTCAAAATTAAACTTATATGACTCAGCACACAATTTTAACAACCTTTCCAATTTACTTACATTATCACATTTTGCACATTTTTTGAGGCACTAGTTCCTACTGAGTATGTGCACAAGCTCCCAGAGTATACGTATACTAGTCTGTAATTGGCTGATGCCTGTCACATGGAATAGGGGGCTGGCAAATCGGAGAAAAAAATAAATAAATTTGCCTTAAAAAAAATCGACTGCTTTTGTGAAATTCAGAGTAAGTGTTATTGCATTGTCTTTTTATTATGCACGTGCTAATTATGCAATTCTACTGTATTTCGTGTTCCTTTAACATGATGCACTATACAAACATATCAATACGAACAACTCAAATGTAATTGCCACTTGCAATTTTTTATGGATTGTGAATTCCTCTCCCAATATCATGGCTTTAACAAATAAAAACAAATTTTCTAACCTTTTTTTTTTTTTTTTTTTTGCTCAAAACATAATGACAATAATTAGCAAATGTAAAAATTCAATATCAGAATTGTAAAGGGTCTTAACAGACAGGTAAAATTGACATAGAAACCCTACAGGCTGTGTCTAACCCTGGAGCAGCAATGCATTTTACTGTTGCACTAGTCTGTACCATTTAAGAAAAAAAAAGTTAACTAAGTAAAAATGTTTTTTCTCAAAGCATTTAACTCTTTGAGTGCTAAGCACTTTCCCACCTAGGTGAAAAGCTGTTTTAAGTTTTTTTTGTTTTTTTAATTACATTTTTTTTTTTACTTTTTTTTTTCAGATCCACAAGACTTATACTGTTGGGAAGTTTAGTCGATTACCTTTCCAACGGTGGGTCTTGACGGTCTGTAGCTGCTTAGATGCCTGAAATACAGGCTTCTAAACAGCATGCCCCCTGCTCCTATACTTAAAGGGACACTGTACCCAAAAAAATTCTTTTGTGATTCAGATTGAGCATGAAATTTTAAGCAACTTTCTAATTTACTCCTATAATCAAATTTTCTTCATTCTCTTTGTATCTTTATTTGAAATGCAAGAATGTAAGTTTAGATGCCGGCCCATTTTTGGTGAACAACCTGGGTTGTCCTTGCTGATTGGTGGATAAATTCATCCACTAATAAAAAAGTGCTGTCCAGAGTACTGAAACCAAAAAAAGCTTAGATGCCTTCTTTTTCAGATAATGATAGCAAGAGAACAAAGAAAAATTGATAATATGAGTAAATTAGAAAGTTGCTTAAAATTGCATGCTCTTTCTGAATTACAAAAGAAAAAATTTGGGTTCAGTGTCCCTTTAACATTTTGAATTTTAAATAAAGTTTGCGCAGTTATGTCGTTACTTCATTGCACGTGACGTCACTGCACATAAATGTTTGTGGTACTATATATAGCGAAGCCATAGCCTACATTTAGTTTTAAAGTCTTGATTGGTATAGACATTTTTCTCCTCAAATTGGCTAACAAAGATGTTGGCGTATGAAGGGGCCATATTCCAACCCATCGCGGTTCCACGTTTTTGTACATAAAATGTGTCCTGAAAAAGAAAATAATTGAGATATAACAATATATTCAGTAGATCCTCAATAAAATTACTTTGCTGCAAAGAGAAGTTAGTTTCTTGTTTAATAGATTCAAGGGTAGCCTGAATGCCTGCTTCATGGGGGATACATGTGTAAAGGCTCACAACATCTAATGAGAAAAGGATATCATTATCCACATCTGAAATATTAGAAAGTTTTTTCAACAAATCACCTGTATCTTTAAGAAAAGAGGTTTGTTTGGATGCAATAGGATTGAGAATCTTATCTATAAAAATAGCAATATGTGAAAATACAGAATCTGTACTGGCGACGATAGGTCTGCCAGGGGGGGCATTGTAGTTTTTATGGAGTTTAGGTAGTGTATAGAACACAGGCGGCTAGATTTGGAGTTTGGCGGTAGATGGGTTGCTAACGCTACGCGTGGTTTATGTCTAACGCACGGCATTGTTTGACTCTGGTATTTAGAGTTCAAAAAAGACCATCTAACGATGCTCCTAACGCGTGTATGTCACACGCGGAATCCTGCCCACGTTAGACAGTCTCCCATAGAGATCAATGGAAAAGCAAAAAAATAGCTTTTTTCACCTAACACTCGATCTCGCGAGAAATACGCACAGCTCGGTCATATGACGCATACCACATCATGCACAACAATAACACGCCGCAAATGTCACAACAAAAATCAATCAACAAAGCACACAAGCATTACACATTCACAAGCGGGGGGATTTTTAATAAAATTTAATACGGGGAATACGCATATACTTTAAGATGCGGAATTTCGCAAAATAACAACAAGGAATAAAAAATATATACATACACTAGAAAAATAATCGCATTCAATATCACTATATATTAGGACAAACATACATATACAACACTTCACTAATAACACACCATCGCAAATTCACATTTAAACAGAATACTATTGGACAATGTTAGAGAAAACGACCACTATGACATCATCGCATTCTACACATTCCACAAATACTAACTCAAAATGAGCATGCGCAAATTCACACAACTGCACTAATATTAATTGCTAATAAAGCACACCTGAACACAATTTACAATGGAAATCGGTACATCATTAAACATTTACACAGGTTATATAAGCACCACACAAGCATGGCTTCTTTGACTGTGTTGCTGGTGGGTCTTTGGAGATTGGAGGTTTAAGATTAGAGAGTTTGTGCATTATTGTGAGTGAGTTAGTGTTAGCGTGAGAGAGTCAGTTGTTAGTGTTATCGTGAGTGAGTTAGTGGGAGTTAGTGGGAGTGGGAGAGAGTCAGTTAGTGGGAGCGTGAGTGAGTTAGTGGGAGTGGGAGTTGTTAGTGAGAGTTGTTAGTGAGAGTTAGTGCTAGTGTAAGTCAGTTAGTGGGAGCGTGAGTTAGTGGTAGTGGGAGTTAGTGAGAGTTAGTGGGAGTGTTTGTTAGTGAGAATTAGTAGTAGTGTGTTAGTGAGAATTAGTAGTAGTGTGAGTTAGCGAGCGAATGATTTTTCTGTACATTTAACACATTTACACGCAAACACATTCAATACATACATACACTTATCAATAACACTACATACACTCCATACCCCATACCCCCTCATACTACACTCCATACCCCATTCCCTGTAGTCCCATTCCCTTTCATCCCATTTACTCTTATCCCATACCCCATACCCCATACCCATCCCCTAGTTACATTTAGTTTACATATCCTCCTTTTAGTCTTCTTCTTCTTTTGGTTTATTTAAATACTCCTTACCCTCTTTGTTTTTTTAGATCCCTCTCACACTTTCAGCACTTTTTTTTTCTTTTTAGTTCTTTATTTTGACCCCCTTTCATTTCATCACACTCACTTTTTGTTTGATTATTTGGGGTTTAGTTTAGGGAACAGATGGAGGGCAGGCAGGGGAGAGGTAGAGGGGGGAGGAGAGGGAGGGGGAGAGGAACAGGGCAGGAAGGGGGGCAGGAAGCGGGGGTGGAAACGGTGGGTGGACCCAGCCACTTGGTTCAAGATGAACAAGTGGCTGGGCCCAGTGGCGGACAGAGTAGGGCTTCACAGTCCGGGAAACAGAGGGCATCGTCACAGGGGAAGGCCAAGGCGACTAGGGAGGCGAGGTTTTCGCTGGAGGAGAAGGAGGCCCTCGTAGAGGCCTATATGGCCAGGTATAGGAGGCTGCAGCACCAGAAGACTACCCCGACTGAGAAGAGGAGGCTCTGGAATGAAATAAGGAATGCAGTCAATGCAATGGGTGGCCGGAACAGAGATATGGACTCTATAAAACATCGTTACCGGGACTGTAAGATGGATCTCAAGAAAAAGTTAAGCCTGGAGGCCCGACATTCCGCAGGAACGGGTGGCGGCCCTGCCCTGGAAATAGAGTACTGCAGATGGGAGGAAATGTTGCGGCCCAGCATCTCCGAGGTGGATGTAGTCGGTATCAGAGGAATTGATACCGGGAACCTGCCATTCTCATCTGACGGTAAGCTCATTGAAGAATAAATTCACATACAAATGTATTTCAAGGGACACTATACGCAAACCTTTACTTTCATGATTGAGGTAGCAAATACAATTTGACAAAACATTCAAATGTACTTATATTACCTAATTTGAATCATTCTTGAGATATATTTTAATGAAGAAATAGCCATGCACACGGTGAAACAATCACAGGAGGCAGCTATATTCAGCTAACAATCAGCATCTTCTAAGCATATTTAGATATGCTTTTCAGCAAAGAATATCCAGAGAATGAAGCTAATTAGATAAGAAAAGTACATTAGAAAGTTGATTATAAATGTATGCTTCTAAATCATGAAAGATAAAACATTGGGTTTCATGTCCCTTTAAGGATCAGATTAATGCTATAACGTTGTTTACACGCATTCAATTACTTTGCGGTTACATCAGTATCTAGGCTATAGGTTAGGTGTGCATTTAAACAGACTGAAAACAAACGCTAAAACATTCAGATTGACCAGAGATATCACAAACACGGTTTAGAAAATGCGGAATTCGTATTGATTGTTAGATTTTAAAGTGGATTAATGATTCTGCATTTGTAATTGTATCGTAAGCTAAGTCATTTAAAGCTTCATTTGCAAATATGCTAATATATACAATTTTTATTTTTTTAAATATACAGAGTCTGGGGAGGAGGCAGCACAACAAATACAGCCTCCTCCATCTCCCCGGGATGAGAGTGGTGGGGAGGAATTTCCACTTCGGAGGGAAGAGGCCCCCCGTGACGAAGAGGGCACAGAAGCAGATGAAGAGGCCCCGGAAGCAGAGGAGGAGGCCGTGGAACCAGAGGCCCCTCAAGAACCCACACACCGCCGTGCATGGGTACCCCGCCAAGCACAACAAGAGGAAATAGCGGAGGTGCGGGTTATACTGGACTACATAGACCAGATGCGTAACTCCCGGATACAAAATATCGAAGGCCGAACTCGAATTCTTGATGGACAAAACCAAATAATTGAAGGCCAAAACCAAATAATAAACATACTTAATAGAATAGAACAAGGCCAAAACAGAATCATTAATCTACTCCAAGAGATGTTTAATTTTTTCCAGGAGGTGCATGCTGGTCTGCCTCCTGGTCCGCCTCCTGCTGCTGGGCCTCCTGCTGCTGGGCCTCCTGCTGCTGGGCCTCCTGCTGCTGGGCCATCTTCTCCTGCCGGCCCATCTTCTCCTGCCGACCCATCTTCTCCTGCCGGGCCATCTTCTCCTGCCGGGACATCTCCTCCTGCCGAGCCATCTTCTCCTCTTCAGCCATCTTCTCCTCTTCAGCCATCTTCTCCTCTTCAGCCATCTTCTCCTCCTCAGCCATCTTCTCCTCCTCAGCCATCTTCTCCTCCTCACCTTGGTCGTCCCAGTACTCTTCCTTCCACTCTTCCCACAACATCTCCAAGGAGAACTCGTCAGAGTCGGCAGTTGCCCCTCCCAGAGCCTCAGCCCCGTGGGAAGAGGGGAAGGAAGAGGAAGTAAGTATTTGTTTTCATGTTTAATGTTTTTTTAATTTAATGTGTAATGGATAGGTATGTGATTATGTGGTTTTCATACACTTGTGGACCACACTCTGTATATAATCTACTTCTATGGGACCGGGTCCATGGAGGCAGATTGTTTGCAGAGTGTGGGTTATAAGTGTGTGAAAACCACATCATCACATACCTATCCTTGTTCATGATATTGATTGGTTTCTGTGATGTGATGTCCAAACTGTTTCCCGAATCGCAAACAAAATTACCATTACAATTATCCATGATGGCATATTACTGTTTGAATGCCAATAACACAGCTTAAAGGGACAGTCAGAAAATTATTGATTACAAAGAAAACACTGTATTACGCATTATCAAGTTGGAAACAACAAAACATGGAGAAATACGTGTGACTTATGTGCTTACCCTTGTATCTATGACTATGAAAAATGACCACTTATTTGTTGTTCTGACATAACAACATTTTAGATATCAATGATCAATACATGGTAAATAATATGCTGTATGAGCACAAGGTTTTACATATACAAATGCTATCCAAATGCCCTCTAGTGGTCAAATTGTATAATGATTACATGCACTCTTCAAGCTCGAAGAAATGAGCACACGAACCTCATAGGTTTAGCTCGCATATTAAAATAAACACAGACAAATGATTAATTGGTGAGAAACATTTGATATCATTGATATTACAAAATTGACTTTTAGAATAATGCAAAACATTATTTGTTTTCTAAACTGTCCCTTTAACAAAATTACATATGCTAACATATATTTGAAGATTGTTGGTATATCTACATGTACTTGTTCAAACAATAAATTTGGAAATCAGATTTATATTGACGTGTTAAATAAAGACTATTTTCTTAAAGAGACATTATTGTGTTAATTTATTTTTATAAAGACATTTGTTTTAACAATGAATATGGTTTAAAGTCCTTTTAGGAGTGGGGGGTGAAAATATGCTAACAATAATATATTTGGAGATTAACCAATGTGGAACTCATACATGATACAAAAATAAACATTTGCATTAAAGGGACAGTATACTATATTTTTAACAGAACTGTATGTAATAGACACTACTAGAAACAACAAGATTAACATATACTGATATCAATATTACAAAGCTTTAAACACTTTCAAAGAAAATCGGGTTAGCTCTATTGAAAATATAGATGAACCCCCTTTACAAACGTAAAACAAGACAATACACCATCATACACAAAACAGGAGAAAGCTGGAGATGGTACTCACATGAAACTTAGAGGCTTGGCGAGGAGTCTGAAAATTACTTACATTTTATTTGAACAGAAGCAAAATGAAACGTGTATTTGTTAAACAATGGACTATCTAACTAGAGAACAAATTAAAAGATTTGATTTATAATGTGAGTGTCTAATGAACCTTTAATAAAATATACGACGAAATTACATTTAGAAGAAGTCGGCATCATATATTTAGCATATGATAAAGATAAATGCATATTGATTACTTTATTCTAACACAATAGCGCATATTTATGAATTAGATATCTTTAACATTGAACACAACAGTCATTTTTCAGAAAAAGGAACATATTGTTGACAAACATATTAAACAACATGGACTATAGAGATTTGCACTTGCCTCGAAATATCATATGCATGAAAACATTTTGCTTTCGTTCGTTTATTCAACCAGACATCCAGCAAAAGAGAATGTGGTGGTCTTTATCAGCTACGGGTCAACAATGTAACATGATGCAAAAAATCCATATTCGCAAGGTTTTTAAAACTGGCTTCATTCACAAACGTGTTTAACGTGCACAAACAAATATTGCGGTACTATGTAATACAATCAGACGTTTTTTTACCTTTGCATGTGACGTCTTAATTAACATGGCGCTTCCTTGATCACGTAAGAACGCCATCCAATAAAAGGCACATTCTTGATCATGTAAGAACGCAACAAAAAAAAGGCGCATCCTTGATCGCTTCAAAACGCCATCCAATAAAAGGCACATTCTTGATCACGTAAGAACGCAAACCAAAAAAAGGCGCATCCTTGATCGCGTCAAATGCAATCCAATAAAAGGCACATTCTTGATCACGTAAGAACGTCAGTCAATACAAGGAATCATTGGACAGCCTGGCAGGTGACGTCTT
The DNA here is from genome assembly GCF_027579735.1 of Bombina bombina. Taxonomy (NCBI): domain Eukaryota; kingdom Metazoa; phylum Chordata; class Amphibia; order Anura; family Bombinatoridae; genus Bombina; species Bombina bombina. Next base: position 331,198,142 of record NC_069505.1, read on the forward strand.
AAGCAACATGGCACATCCGAGATCGCTGAAAAACCGCAGCCAATACAAGGACTCAGTTGACAGCTTGGCATATCAATAAGAAACGTATTTATATTTTAGTAACTAGTATGTGTGTAGATTGCTATCTAGGAATGTCACGAAATCATGAATCATCTTTTCGGACTTGACTGTCCCTTTAACTATAGCTATGGTGTATATCTTTAACATTTAAAAGATACACATGAGAAATACATATGCCATTGATGTTTTAAGATATGTTTATATTGTTTTGGAATAACAATAATGACACATGTATTGATCAAACGTGTCATTTATTCAAGTTGAAATATGGTCAGCCTACCTATAGCCATATATGGGAGGAGAAGTATTTTGTTAACATATTTGTTAAAAAATATTCATCATCTAAAATATGCGCATTACACACAGAGATTTATTTGGTTACACTTTAACAATAAGATAGAATTGAAAATGAAATACATGTGCTGTCAACATTACAATAAGATTGTTTATTAATAAGATTATATGTCCTTGTTCATGTAAAAAGGACAAAAACGCTTTAGAAATGGAAATACATTCATTAACAATTGTGCTCACCATCACTTAAAGGGACATTATTTTGTTTTTAAAAAGAGGATACACATAGACAATACTATTTCAATAAAATGAACCCTTTACAGGGATTATATCATTGTATCAATCCTCAGATCATTTGTTAAAGGTGCATCAATTCATGCAGAGTTTCTAAATACACACATGGATGTGAAAATTGAAATATACATATATACACAAATAACAATCTATATATACATATATAAAAGAATTACTATGCTAATCATAATCATGCAATGATAAAGCTTTCAGAAAAATATATAAAGACAAATAATAAAATTACATTGGAGATGTTAATCTTAAAGTCATTTACAATTGTATTACATGTATGATTCTTGAAAATCCATTATTTTTGGTAGGTCCCTTTAAGGATCAACCAGATAAACTAGAGCTTCCAATCAATAAAATGAAGAATGAGGACAAAGAATTGTGCAATGACATGTCTTTTATTAGTATGTAAGAAAACATCAACAACGTTTATAAATAATCTTGTAAAAATAAGGAATATTTGAGCCATATGACAAGGTAACAGAGTGCATCACAGTCCATGAAGAGAGTTGCCAAGGGCCAGCATAGCCCCATTGGAGACATATGACAAGGTAACACAGTGCATCACAGTCCATGAAGAGAGTTGCCAAGGGCCAGCATAGCCCCATTGGAGACATATGACAAGGTAACACAGTGCATCACAGTCCATGAAGAGAGTTGCCAAGGGCCAGCATAGCCCCATTGGAGACATATGACAAGGTAACACAGTGCATCACAGTCCATGAAGAGAGTTGCCAAGGGCCAGCATAGCCCCATTGGAGACATATGACAAGGTAACACAGTGCATCACAGTCCATGAAGAAAGTTGCCAAGGGCCAGCATAGCCCCATTGGAGACATATGACAAGGTAACACAGTGCATCACAGTCCATGAAGAGAGTTGACAAGGGCCAGCATAGCAACATTGGAGACATATGACAAGGTAACACAGTGCATCACAGTCCATGAAGAGAGTTGCCAAGGGCCAGCATAGCCCCATTGGAGACATATGACAAGGTAACACAGTGCATCACAGTCCATGAAGAGAGTTGCCAAGGGCCAGCATAGCCCCATTGGAGACATATGACAAGGTAAAAGAGTGCAACAGGCACAACAATAAACTTAGAAAAAGGCCAAATGGAAACTATAACAAAAACATCAACATGTGGACGGAGGATTCTTATCTGCGCCCTTGGAGCATCTCCAGATCCTCCACTTACTGGTCATCCTCTTCATCGTCCTGTGCATGTCCAGCTCCGGATTCAGGCCTTGAATTTAATAGCATGATCTGCCGCAGAGTCAAATCCTGAACCCGGAGTTGGGCCTGCATGGTGTCGTTCATCCCTCTCTGGACAGCTGCATTCCTCAACACGGCCTGCTCTACTCGTGCTATACCTTCTAGCATGAGCCATGCTGAGTCACAGCCTAAAATAAAGAATAAATCAAATATTAAGGATAATTACACAATATACGAGAAAATAAGCAAAGATACATTGTCATCATAAAGACAAATCATTCTTTACATCAATTTGTTTAAATTGATTCTTTACACATTAAATATGTTATTCAGACAGACCGAAATCATTAAAGGGACAGTTTACTCAAACATGTTGTCCCCTTTAATTGGTTTTCGATGATCCACTTATACAGCTTGAGTGTATCAAATCTTGTTAAAGGATTTACATTGTACTTACATTAGCAATTTAAATATTTTAATTATACTGTGGTAGGCACACCTATCCTTAAACATTTTGGCGTTGAGGACAAGCTGTGTAAACATAGCAACCTGAAGAAATTACATTCCCACTGGGTTAGACAAGAGATAATGTATCAACATTTGTACATAAATTGTTGGATCCAAGTAGTGGTGATTGGTATATGTAGTGATATCAAATTAAAGGGACACTGAACATAAATATTTAATTGACTGATTCAGATAGAGCATGACATTACAAATATGACAAAATTACACATATTCTTTAAATGTTAGAATTCTCTAGCTAGATTTTGAATGCAAGAATGTAGGTTTATAGGGCAGGCCATATTTGTTTATCAACTTTGGTTGTCCCTGCTGGTTGATGGATACATTCATACAACAATAAAGAAATGATGTCCACAATTATTTTCAATTTAAAATTAATTCTAGGCATTTCTTTGTTTCAATAAAGATAGCAAGAGAATGAAGAATAATTCATAAGAGTAGTAAATTATAAATTTGATTAACATTGCATGCTCTATTTGCATCACAATAGAAACAATTTTCCTTCAGTGTACCTTTAAGTATCTTATAATGTGGATTTTGAATGATACTTACAGCTGTGCCTGGGAAGGACAATCTGACACCCAGGACAATGAAGGTTGAGACAGGGGGGAGGGATGGGATTGGGTTGGGGAGGGATGAGCTGCTGCTCCGGGGTAGGCCGTACAGCTGGGGAGTGGTGAGTTGGGGTCTGGGCAGCTGTACAGCCCATAATACGGGGAGAGCGGCGAAGGGGGGTGAAGGGGCGTGTTTTGGGAGGGTCGGGGAAGGGGCGTTTTTTGGGAGGGACAGGAAATGACAAATGGGAAGGGCCGGCAGGGGTCTGGGCCTGGACAGGGGTCTGGGCATGGGCAGGAGTCTATGCCTGGGCAGGGGTCTGGGCCTGGGCAGTGGTCTGTGCCTGGGCAGGGGTCTGGGCCTGGGCAGTGGTCTGTGCCTGGGCAGGGGTCTGGGCCTGGGCAGTGGTCTGGGCATGGGCAGGGGTCTGGGCATGGGCAGGGGTCTGTGACTGGTCAGGGGACTGGGCAGGGGCGGAAACCAGATGACCAGAGGTGGAGGATCCATCTGAAAAAAAAAATCCAAATATATTAACATCTCATACATCATGAAATCAAATCAACGCATTTCAAATTGATTATGTTTTCAATATACTTCGAAGTGTGTTAGAATTTCTAAACAATTATGAAATGAGGATATGGTATGCATATAGGCACTCAGATGAATATCAATGACTGTCTGTACAATTATAACATTATTATTGTGTTTTGGCCTGGAATATGCATGTGACATAATGATGGCATGAATTATAAATTTATAATTTAAAAAAAACATATTTTCATGCTGCCTGATATAGAAAGGGGGCAGTAGTGTATTTGAACAGACAAATAATATTCCTTTTTAAAGTGCAAAAGCTGTAGACTTTGAATGTCTTCAATAAAATGATTTCCAATAAAGCAACATGTTGGAAACATGATAGATATATTTCACATACCATCAGACTCCAAGGCAGCCTCTTCCTCCTCCGTCACACATGTTAAATCAATCTCTGTAAAACATAACATGTTGTGTACACGTTAAGATCAGATATTATAACATATGTTACTGTTGATCAAAGACACACATCAATGTTGCATTAAGGATATACACACCCAAAGTTATGATTTACATCATTTTGATGGAGCATACAAATGACATTTGATTTGTTATTCTCAATGATTCAGATTTTCAATGTATTGTTTGTATTAATTTTAAAATCATAAAAGCATAGTACATAGAACATTTAAGATTTCTCATGTGTGTATCACTTGATGACTGTTGTCAAAAATGAACATGGAAACAAACATATGCTATACATCTTCTGAATAACAAAGGTGTAGACTAAGAAAGTTTTAATTATTAATCTTTCAATATTCAAAGAAAATTAATATATAATCAGAGGAGTAAATTATATGTTTGTTTCAAATGTTATGCTTCATCAGAATCATGCTCATAATATTGATTACCAATACACCTTCAATGACATATAAATGAGTCAATGGACTTACCAGGAGACCGCAAAGGTGGCTCTGTGTCACTGCTGGGTTCCTGTGGGCTCCCCACACCAACTCTCTCTATGAATGATATAGATATATATTAGTGAACACATTTGGGATAGCACTAAATCACATCTGTAGCGAATTTTAAGAATAATCAACTTGAAAATGTGAAGAATAGAGCAGTCATTAAACAAACAAATGCTTGATTGAATCAAGGGGATTCTGTTAAAAATGATGTCTTGAACATATGTTTAATTTCTGACTATATTAGACATCAAACTCATCTCATACGATGCTATTGCATATCTAAATATACCCATTGATCAATGTTCTTAAAAGAATACACACAAACCACATTTTGAATAACAGCTGTTGACAAATATAAACAAAGACATGTGGCACATCGAGCCATTTGTGCAATGTACAGTAATCTTGTTTAGGACACAACACATATTTATCACAATACAAAACCAAATTGATTAGTACAAATATGTAATCATGGTGCTGTTAGAGTATGCTGATATGTTCCTCTGAAGATTTTTTCAGCTCCGGTACAGAAAACGATACCGGAGGGGAGGAAAGAAACACCGGTCCCAGTGGAGACACCCGCTCACAGCGGAGCAGCGTGAGGAACAAACAGCCGCAAAGGGGAAAGAAAAAAGTGACTCACTAAATTCAAGGTATTTACAAAACCTCCCTGATCAAAATCCTTTTGAACTGTCTATATACACCCCAGCTGGACTGATCCAACAGGAGAATGGTAATCCTGGTATGCCTAATGAAGTTCATAATAATAATATTGTTGTGAACATTTGTAAATATGCTTTATCTAAAGATGAATATTCTGTGTTAGGCAAGGGGTTATCATTTTGTCCTACAAGTCATGTAAATGAATTTACTGTTGAAAAAGATTTATATAGATTTTTTCGCACTTTAAAATTAAAGGCACACTTTGGCAATGAAAATGATGGTATGGTTTGTGATACATCTATTGATAGTGATAATGCCATGTTTAATCTAAAGTCTTTAAAACTTAAGAATAAGTCTACCTTTGTCCCTAGTTCAACTAACCCAGGTGTTGAAACATTTATTAAGTTTGTTCAAAATGATGTGAAGAATTTATTGTCACAGAAAAAGTTTAAACAAAAAGGTAATATTTCTTATGGAGAAAGGCAGGCATTAAAAAATCTTGCAAAAAATAAAAACATCACCATTAAAAATCCAGACAAGGGTGGGGCGGTTGTTGTATTAGATACTGAGTTTTATGTACAAGAAATTTTAGGCCAGTTATCGGATGGTGGCATCTACCAGATTTTAGAGGGAGACCCTTTATTGGATGTTAAAAAGGAAATTAAAACAACAGTAGACACAGCTCTAAAAAATAATATAATTTCAAAAGATCTTGCAAAATTCCTTATAAAAACTGACCCTACTACTCCTATGTTCTATACACTACCTAAACTCCATAAAAACTACAATGCCCCCCCTGGCAGACCTATCGTTGCCAGTACAGATTCTGTATTTTCACATATTGCTATTTTTATAAATAAGATTCTCAATCCTATTGCATCCAAACAAACCTCTTTTCTTAAAGATACAGGTGATTTGTTGAAAAAACTTTCTAATATTTCAGATGTGGATAATGATATCCTTTGCTCATTAGATGTTGTGAGCCTTTACACATGTATCCCCCATGAAGCAGGCATTCAGGCTACCCTTGAATCTATTAAACAAGAAACTAACTTCTCTTTGCAACAAAGTAATTTTATTGAGGATATACTGAATATATTGTTATATCTCAATTATTTTCTTTTTCAGGACACATTTTATGTACAAAAACGGGGAACCGCGATGGGTTCGAATATGGCCCCTTCATACGCCAACATCTTTGTTAGCCAATTTGAGGAGAAAAATGTCTATACCAATCAAGACTTTAAAACTAAATGTAGGCTATGGCTTCGCTATATAGATGATGTCTTTGGCGTATGGAGGGGCCCTATTTCATCTTTAATAGACTTTGTTGATGCGCTTAATAAGTGCACTGCTAGTTTGAGATTCACTTTAAATTTTTCTGACACCTCTATAAATTACCTTGACACGATCATATACAAAAAAGATTCAGTCCTTAAAGCAGATCTTTATGTTAAGCCAACTGATCGTAATACATTACTACAATATAATAGTTACCATCCTAAGAGAGTTTTTTCTTCCATTCCAAAAAGTCAATTTATAAGAACTATTAGAAATGTACAGGACAAGGATATGCAAGAAATTAGACTTGAGGAAATGGCTAACAAATTTAAGGAGAGAGGATATCCCCCATCTATGATCACTAGATGTAAAAATGAAGCTCTATATGAGAAAAGTGTTAAACCAAAGAAGAACAATAAATGTATATTTTTTTCTTCAGAATTTAATACACATAGTGACCATATTGCTAATATCATTAAAAAACACTGGTATCTTTTGGGTAAGTTTAACCCTCATATATCTGAATTTCAAGCTCCCCCTATACACTCATACAGACGAGTCAAAAATATTAGGGACACCTTAGTTAAGGCTGACATTGGCAGTACTAACACCAGTAGGATCACTTATCTTACTACCCCCAAAAAGGGCTCATACCCCTGTCTTCATTGTGCACAATGTAATGCTATGATAAAAGGTAAACACATAGCACAAACCAATGACCGAAAAATTCGGGAAATTAATGGGTACTATACTTGTGATACAGACTTTGTAGTCTACCTATTAAAATGCCCGTGTGGGAGGGGCTATGTAGGGGAAACTACACGCCCCATTAGAGATAGGATTAGTGGGCATAAATCTTCAATTAGATGCCAAGATAAAACCCTTCCAGTTTCTTCCCATTTTCTGGAAATGGGACACACTATCAGCCAACTTAGGTACCAAATAATAGATCATATCCCTAAACTTAGGAGAGGAGGGAATAGGGAACTTGAACTCAAAAAGAGAGAGGTATGGTGGATTCAACAACTAAAAACTCTACATCCAGTAGGTCTGAATAGAGATTATGATCTCCATTTGTTTTTATAAATGTTATCTTTCTTCATATATATATGCATCTTTAATTTTGGATGTCATGATTAAACTTTGCATCACTGCTCATGTGTTTAACTTTACCTATTTACTTAACATTTTTGTTTAGACTTTAAAAATTCTGTTTTTCTACATGTGTAATTCATGAATTGGCCCAATAGATGGCAGTAGCAATCTCTATCAATGGTCAAAAAAAGTTTAGCCAATATGAAGTTAATATGTTTGTAATTAAGCCATCTAGCCTATTTAAAGCTGTGCTGCAGAGCAATCCATAGCATGATTAAGGGTCTGCGTCACCCGAAACGTTGCTGTCTGTTCATTATGTCACCTTAATAAAGGTTTTTTCACTTTTAAGAAACAGTGCTGGGGCCATTCACTTTTTTCCTTTTGGATTTATACATGAGAGGTGAGCAGGACCCTCTGGCTACCGTGCACTTTGCTAATTAACTCTGAACTGTTACTTGTGCTGGACCTATTGCTATCTTTATATATATATATCAGTATAGATATATACAGATATATATTTATAAATACATAGAACATATTCTGCTATCTAGAGAACATTGGAATGTCAAATATTCACAGTAAATACATAGTTAAAACCTTTATTAAATATGATCATTGCATAAATATGCTTTTACATGCGTCATCTACTTAACAGCAAAGAGCTCCAATGCACTTAAATATACTGTATGTCTATATATGTGTACATATGTATTTATGTGTTTATATGTGAACATATGTCTGTAAATACATAAATACATATGTACACATAAATAGACTTAAAGGGACAGTCTACCATAGAATTGTTATTGTTTTAAAAGATAGATAATCCCTTTATCACCCATTCCCCAGTTTTGCATAACCAACACAGATATATTAATATACTTTTTACCTCTGTGATTACCTTGTATCTAGGAACCTTCTTTCAGCCCCCTGATCACATGACTGTGACTGTTTATTATCTATTGTCTTAAATTTAGCATTGTTTTGTGCTAAATCTTAAATAACCCCCTGTGCCTGAACACAGTGTTATCTATATGGCCCACGTGTACTTTCTGTCTCTTTGTATTGAAAAGAGATTTAAAAAGCATGTGATAAGAGGCAGTCCTCAAAGGCTTAGCAATTAGCATATGAGACTACCTATGTTTAGTTTAAACTAAGAATACCAAGAGAAAAAAAGCAAATTTGATGATAAAAGTCAATTGGAAAGTTGATTAAAATTAAAAGTCCTATCTGAATAATGAAAGTTTAATTTATACTAGACTGTCCCTTTAACCATATATACATTCATATGCATCTTTAGACGTGAATAGGTTTGTATGTCTAAGTTTGTATTATTATTGAATATTTTTATTAGATGGTGTTATTAGCAATGTAAGTGTACTTTGTAATGTATTTTTTGTGTGTTTTGTGCAACTTTTATGTTTCTCAAAACAGTTAACCATAGCTCTGAAGTTGCAGTAACCATTATAGCATAATCGAGATTGCTGTAATGCGATTGCGTTTACTTTCAACTCATAATAGGAGCGTTAAGCCCAATGAGCGCAAACCTTCACAATAAACCCTTAATAGCTCAGCAAACATTTGTGCTCCACTCGTAATGTAGCCCAAAATGAGAAAAGAGATTTTGGATGCCTGTAAAGGAATACAGTTTTCATTTGTGTTTCTCAATAATATTTTCTTTTTCTCAAATCTTTAACCAGGAAGAAATGACATCATGCTCAATCTGCAATACAGATAGTGTAATGCGCTCTAGATTCATTAGCATGATAAATCAATATATCTATCTCATGCTTCAAAAATGAATCTCTGAGTTATGACTTGTGGATGCTTAAAACATTATCCTTTCAATAATTTATTAGGCTAAATTCTTTTGATGGAAAATTTGTTTCTCTTCCAAATGTACTGGTCTATATTGTGTACTTAGAAATTTAGAGTATATATATATATATATATATATATTACATATCTTATAACTAAGTAAATTCTGTAATGTTTAATCATCAAAGGATTCAATAATTTGGCTCTAAACAGAATAATAGGGGTTATGCTTGGACACATTTTTATATTTACTTCAAAGGGATATTTTAGCTACAGAACTGTCCATGTGTGTGCTTTAGATACTGTTTTATACAATTAATGGGGCAAGTTACCCATACTTTAAAGTGATGAAGCATATCTGTAAAAAGCTAACTAGAAAATATCACATGAAATCTTTCTGTAAAAAGGAAGATGTTTTACCTCAAAGTTTCTTCAGCTCACCAGAGTAAGTGCTGGGTGAGCAGTTACCCTTCAACTACTATATTTAGTGGTGTCTGCATGATAAAAAAAAACAGCATGATAAGTGCTGTGATCACGGTTTGCTGTCTTGTGAACTTGTGGGATTTCATAATAAACTTCCATAAACTGATAAGGGAAATAAAGTTACACCAGATGCATGCTCCTTGGCAAGTCCCGGGACAAGCATCATGATTGGACGCTTAAATTCCATTTATTCTGCTGCACCTCTCTGTGAGTCCCTTCACTGGCTCCCCATTCACAGCAGAGTTAAGCTGTCAGACTTGCCCCTAACCTCTCCTCCCTAAAGACCTTTCTGTTCAGGGAAGCTTATCACCCGACTTATTAGCAAACTACCCAGGTGCCCTCTATCTCCTCACTAATATCATTCTCACCTTTGCAGTCCCCACCTCCTGTTCCCCATCCTCCTACCCATCTAGATTGTAAGTTCCCACAGGAATAGTGCCCTCATTCCCCAATGTATTTGTCTGTAAAATTGTGTCTTTTATCGTATTGTTTCTCCATTACCCATGGGCAACGCTGCTGAATAAATACAGAATAATAATAATAATAGCATGTGGCTACTGATTAAATTTTGAGGTAAAAAATCTTCATGTTGTACTTAATGGTGTTCATAGAAATGTTCAAGTGATATTTTCTAGTCAACTTTTTATATATATGCTGCATCTTTTTCAAGTGTTTCATTGTTGAAGTAACATGTCCCTTTAAAGGCAACCAATTTTATTGAAATTGCAGCAGTCACATTAAATGGGTCTACCTAATGCTGCATAATAACTTTAAAGGGAGATTTAACTCAAATTGCATCCCGGATAGTGCAGGATTGTCACAGATTGAAACACATATTACCCTAATAGAATGTCAGCATGAATGGCCTTGTAAAGTTTTGATAATTGTGCCCAAAGACTCACACATATACACACACATATACATATACACATATAAAAACACACACACAAAGACCCCCATACAGGAAAACACACAGACACATACACATATAGAAACACACACAGATATACATACACACATACAGAAACACACAAAGACACACACACATACATACACACATACAGAAACACACACATACACATACAGTACATATACATACACACATACAGAAAAACATACAAAGACACACACATATACATACACACATACAAAAATGCACAAAGACACACATTTATACATACATACACACATACAAAACACTCAAAGACACACACACACATACATATACAAACACACATACAGAAACACACAAAGACACACAGATATACATACACACATACAGAAAACGCATAAAGGCACACACATATACGTACAAAAATACAGAAACACACACACATATAGATAGACACACAGATATACATACACACATACACAAATACACAAAAACATACACATATGCATACACACATACAGAAACACACAAAGACACACACATACACATACATATACATACACACATACAGAAACACAAAAAGACACACAGATATACAAACACACATACAGAAACACATAAAGGCACACACATATACGTACAAAAATACAGAAACACACACACATATAGATACACACCCAAAGACGCACAGATATACAAACTCACAAATACACAGATTTATACTCATACAGACAGTAACAAATCTGACATTATTAGGATCCAGGGTCACAGTGTTTATATTATGATGTAATAACTAGTTTTAGGAGCACACACCAAGAATCCCCCCCCCCCCCCTTTATGCTGTTTGCCTAGATAATATATTTCAGCATTTGAAACAAACAAAACACAGTATACAATACATATTACACATCATAAAAATAGAGTTATATTTCATCTTATTTGAAGAGGATCAGTCACAATGTTTGGCTATATAGATCAGAGAAGCTGATGGAATATATTCACTGTAGACCGAAAGTTTATCCATCAGAGAGGAAATGTAGTAAAAAATAAAATGTGCTAAAATTATAAATGAAGGCATAGTTCTTTAAATTAAATCTGGTGGATATTTTTTTCTTCAGGCAGTTATATAGTAACAGGTTTTGATAAATGACCCCACTATTGTAACATTGTGACTGTTCTTTTTGGAATGATTAAATATCCAATAATCAATACAATTAGAAAGTTAATGTCCTTGAATTTAGAAATTCCAGAGCCTGTACAGTATGAAAAATATGCCTCTCTCTATAGGAGGTATGCATTCATTCAGCATGCTGTAATTAAACTTTCTAATAAAGCTTTGTCAAATCACAGCTTAGAAATTCTTCAGTGCCAAGATATTGAGTGATGAATGAATATGTTAATGTGGGTGTGTGTGTGGGGTGTTTGCATGTGTGTGTGCATGAATGTTTGTGTGTGTGACTGTGTGCATGTGTATATGTGTGCGTCAGAATGAGTGTGCATGTGTGTGAAAGTGTGTGAGTGTGTGTAGTGTGTGAGTGCTTGTGTGTGTGTGTGTGTGTGAGAGAGAGAGAGAGAGAGAGAGAGAGAGAGAGAGAGAGTGTGCATGTGTGTGGGAGAGTGTGTTTAAGTGTGAGTGTGTGTGTGTGTGTTTATGTGTGTTTGAGAGAGAGAGTATGTGTGAGTGTGAGAGCATGCATGTGTGTGAAACTGTGAATGTGTGTGTGAGAGAGAGTATGTGAGAGTGTGAGTATGAGAGAGTGTTTGTGTGCATATGTGTTAAAGAGTGTTTGTGAGAGTGTGTGCATGTGTGTGTGGGAGAGAGTGTGCATGTGAGTGTGTGCCTGTTTGTGTTTCCTTTGTAAAAGCAATGAGATATTAAAGTGTGCATGTGTGAGAGTGTGTGCATGTGTGAGTGCGTGCATGTTTATGTGTGAGTGTGTGCATGTTTATGTGTGAGTGTGTGATGTGTGTGAGTGTGTGCATGTTTGGGAATGTACCTACTCATTTCATGAGACATAAAAAAGCAAAAAGAAAATATTCTTCTATGTCAGATAATTTTATTATTGCACTATTGCTTGTAAATAACTATGGGGTCAATCACAATTCTTTAGAAAAACTTGTTTATGATAAAAAATCCTAAAAGACTTTAATGGTGATTGTTTGTAGAAAATCATTAGATGCGTTTTTTCTAAAGGACAGTGAACAGCCCCTATGTGTTTAAATTCTGCAAATTTATTAAATGCATATCTAAAGTTGGATACAGAGCAGCAATGCAAACCGGGGAGCTTGCTGAGCACAATGGATGAGTCAATGACAAAAGACATGTTTGTGAAGCCGCCAATAGCCAGCTAGCTTCCAGTAGTGCACTGCTTCTCCAGAACCTACCTAGATATGCTCTTCAACAAAGGATACAAAGAAAACAAAGTAAGGTATAGATCATAATCTCACAATTGCTTTCAGTTGATAATCATTTCTGAATGTTGGTGATTCCACATTTGGGTATAATGTCCCTTTAAATATTGAGAATTTAGCTTATGATCATGAAAACAGAACTGTTAAATATTTTTCACAAAAATGATAATAAAAATGTGATACCGATAAACAACAAAAATGGCTGTTTGTGATTACATTAACATCGTCGGATTAGTATCTACGCCTTTGTGTATCAATGAAAATAAGCAACTATTCTTCATGTAAATCGTATATGAATCAATAGCAATATTTATACAACCCCATTAGTAGCTTTGTTAATGCCCCTCTTCAGCAAATGCTATTTTCTGTACATTTTTATACATTCGTTTTGCACACCTGTGCATCAAGGAAAACAGGAACAGAGTAGGATAAGTTTACAATCAAATTTGACCAATTTTAGGCATATTTTTGAATGATAAATAGGGGCATTTATTTGTGTGCGCATTTTTAGGCACACATATAAGAGAATATTAATGGTAAATTTTGCCCTTTGTGATGAACCACTACATTTCATAATAGAAGTAAGTTGAAAAGTTTTAATTCTTTATTTTTAAAAAAAAAAAATATATATATATATATATATAAATATACCTATTGTTAAGATCTTGCTAAACATCCCTCCCTTGCACATTTTATTTTAAAACAAAGCTGGGAACAATGAAAATAGAGGGTCTGTTAGACAATCCATTGAATGGGAATATGCTCCCAGGTGCTTGTTGTGACATTGGATAGATACACTGAAGCAACACTGCATAGGTACACTTCAGTTTCTGCCTTGTCTCATTGCAAAGAACAAGCTGGGTAGCAGTTTAGTGGCTCCGACAACACAGCCTCTGATTAGCTTTATCTTCCACAATCTCCTTTAAAATAAATTTTAAAGGGACATAAAACAGGTTGAGATCTGTGCATAACCTAAAAGGGCTAATTAATTAAAAATTGTTTGCATAGAAAAATTGTTTAAAAATTGCTGGCAAGTATTTTAAAATATTTTTTTTAAAAAGGCAAAATTAATTTCATAGCTAAGGTGCCTGGAACAGCCAACTCCACCCCTCCTTATCAGTGTTTAGACACAGGTATTGTATTTCAACTGAGTTCACAGCTTCTAGGCATGCTCCAGCAAGTAATCCCTATGCATTTTTGCCTTCTACCAAAACAACAAAATATATAGATACAGCCATAGAAAGAAATGTGTGTGGGAGTTAGAGCTTTACAATTCAGAAACTAAAAAGAAATGGTTAATGGCGAGGCACTTCAGTATAAATTTGCAGGTAAAGTTATTAAAGTACATATTATTATATTTTGTCTCTATCCCAACATGTTTTATGTCCCTTTAAAGTGACTTAAAAATGACTTTGCATGAAAGAAAGAAAGAAAGAAAGAAAGAAAGAAAGAAAGAAAGAAAGAAAGAAAGAAAGAAAGAAAGAAAGAAAGAGGAGAAAAAAACAAGTAAAATTTGTTTATTTTTGTTCTTTAAACAAACAGGAAGTAATAAAAAAACAACTCCCCCAGCCCTACGCTAATGGTGGTCAGTGACACATCATTGGTACCTACATTTTTTAAATAAAAAGAGTAAACCATTTTTAAAGAAACAAATGATTTTAGACAATCCATTTATGTAAGGGCTAATGAGGTCCAAATGATGAGCTATAATGGATTTTTTTTTTACTTGCAGGGCTAGTAGCTAAGCAGCTATTATATATTGTGTTAATCAAAGCAACCATTTATATTCCTGTGTAAACAATTGTCCCATCCTTTTGCAAGGTAAGTGCTTTACCATCTATTTAAAGGACCACTCAATGCAGTAGATTTGCATAATTAACATGTGCATAATAAAAAGACAATGATTTAAAATCTACTCTGAATATCAAATAAGCAGTAGATTTTTTTCTGACAATTTTTTTTTTCTCCCATTTTCCGGGCCCTTGTATCATGTGACAGACATTAGCCAATCACAGACTAGTATATGTATACCCTGTGAACTTCTGCACATGCTCAGTAGGATCTTGTTCCCAAAAAAAGTGTGTATATAAAAAAAAATTATAATGGAAGTACATTTGAAAGTGTCTTAAAACTGCATGCTCTTTCTGAAACATAAATGTTTATTTTGACTTGAGTGTCCCTTTAAACAGATTCACAAATGTGCAATGCATCTATAATAAGACTGCACTGTGTTGCAGATGTGGAGGAATCATTTGGAACAGAGAAGCAAGATGCAAACACTTGGGACTTTAGTTTGGAAAATGTTTTTTTATGTTAGTTTATATGCTATTTTGCAAGACCTTTATTTTATCTTTCTGCATTTTTTTAGCTTCTTGTGCTCATGTTTGCTTCATGCAGAATTACTAAAAAAAGTATTAGAACTTTATATATAATAATTTAATGGCATAAAAAAGCATATACTGTAGTAACATTATGCAGCATGCACTGACTCAAATATGTGTTGTGAGTGATGCCTTTTAGTGGAAATCTTAATAGAAAAACAAAACCTCAAAATTCCATATTTGATTTAATTCCCCTCCCAAGAAGAATAAATAGGGCAATTAGGATATGTTTATTACATACAAATAAATCAAGTAAATTACAGTTTTATCTACATAGCATAGCTATTTAGCATTGTAAAGGTGCTAATCCATTACATGTACAATTCTGTAACAAATGTTTGGAATTGGAAAGTAAGCACTGCTTATAGATTGATCCAGATAAGGCTTGTCCACCTTAAGGCCCTGGGGCCACAATGTCTTCATGCAATTCTTTTTTTTTTTAATCTGGCCCTTTACTGATATACACATGTTGTTGAACCATGAAATATTTTTACAAGCTGGAATGTTTCTCACAGCAAATGTTTTTAATAGACATGTAGCAAATATCAAATAAAAGGACATTCTATATATTTGTCATTGTGGATTTGTCCACTTA
>NC_069505.1:331219218-331251718 GCF_027579735.1 Bombina bombina
ATACACTAAAACTGCACAAGGCAATGTATCGTGCTTTTTTATTTAATGTGTGGGCTTTATTCTGTTTCAGTAACTGTCAGCAAAACTATATAGTATAGCTGTGATGAGGTTTGTGGGTATTTGATTTATTTTTTTGGATGGATAGGTGTCCCATACAGGAGCTTTAGCTTTTACTGGTACATTGAATTGTTAACCATTTTGCCATGCATGGTAAACTACAGAGATCTGCTTGTCACAAGAATTAATGGCTGAGACAGGCTTCTATGCAGTGGTGTGTACTGAGTTTGCAATTACAGCATTTCCCACTCTTTTGTTATGCATACAGTGTTCTCTTGTGTTTTTTTTTTTTTTTATATATATAAATACAAGCAGAGACTAGATCAAATACAATATATTCAGGTCATGTGACCTTTGATGTTTTAAATATAAATAATAAAACTTATCTTTATGACCCCTATGTCACCCCAAGATTTCTGCTGGGTTTTTAATTCTTCTACTAAACATGAAGGTTTGCTTGTCATGAAATATTTATCAGTTAAAAAAAATAGTTATTAGCAGAAATATAGAATATTAAGTTAGGCTTTGAATACAAATTACATTTGAATATTTATAAAATAACCCATCAAAAGGCTGAAATACTACTACTGTAAATAAAGGTGTTAATTTAGTTTATTAGTTTTGTATACTTTGGTCTTTTTATGTCTCCTTTTTAATGTGAGATAAATATAATATAATTGTGTGTTGGGTCTTTTTCCTGGTAACTTGTTGTATTTGTAGTGTTTATTAACATTAGCTATGGACTGATGGAAAAAGTTGAAAATCTATATTTCAAATGACTTGCAGTTCAGAATACATCTCATTACTGGTGTTCTTAAAAGAATCTAAGATCCAAGTTGATAAGCAAATGTTTATGGTAACGTTCTCCTTCCTTGACCAGCATCCTTTTTAGAAGCATATTGTAAAGAAAAATAAAGTTGAACCAGAAAACCTATTTCAGTTTGACATAAATGTTTTCATGAGTAAAATTACATACATTGAAATAGGGTGAAGCCTCTTGTGAAAAAAACATTTATCTTTGTATTGATTTTCTTCTCAATTTCAGTCCACAGAGTGATACCTTTTTCTTTCTGCCTCTGATATTGTACACTAATTACATCTAGGAGAGAGTCCTTACAGATACTAGAGGAGAACAAAAATGGATTGCATGTTTAATATGATGGTATTACAGAAAATAGATTTTTGTTGAGTAAATTTCTCTTGATATTTGCTAGAGTGGTATATAGGCATGGTTAATACTATAACTTAATGATTTTTGGGATGAAAATCCCCCTTCAGTATCAAAGAACTGTAAGTTAATATATATATATATATATATATATATATATATATATATATATATTGTGGGGGTGGGTTTTCCTGTGTGGGGTTTTTTTTTTTTTTTCTCCTCAAGCCAATAAATCCTGAATAAAATACTTTGATTTTGTTTTAAAACACTAGGAATGTTAAACTGCCCATTAATGGTTTGTGGATACCAAATGTATGGGTTTGGGGAGGGGAGAGAAAAGCCACAAAAGAGAATTGTGGTAGACAAACTTATATTACAGTAGTTTTTGTAGATCTCAACTATGTAATATTTCAATAATTGCTTAGTAAAAAAAACTGAAGTCCTTCTATTTAGTCGAATGAGTTATCTTGATAGCTGACTCTTTCTGGACATTGTTAGAAAGTCCTGGTGTGTGTCTTTATAGTTACTTTTTTGCTATATAACCATGAGTGTTCTATGACCCTCTAGTATGCATTTTGTCTTACATGAGATATTGTATATGAAACCGGATTATATGCCTAACCTCCTTTTTGACCATGCTTTATTCGATACTGGGAGTGCTTCAGATTATAATTATTTGATTTCAATTTACTGCAATAAAGCATAATGTGAAAAAGCCAGTTGATTTCCAATGTTTCTTCTCAAATGATTCATTTATTTGTTTGTTTATTTAATTGTTGGTTTGATTTAAATATGAATATATCCGGAAATATTTGTACCATTTCCAACTACTTTGCATCATCGGAAAGCTGTGAATAATGTAATTCCTATTGATTTAGACTTCCAACATTAGTCATTGAAATAGCTTTAGAGATATTGCTAGTATACTTAACTCTATTATAGATACTGAAACTCAAAAAGCTCAACTAAATGGCCACTTTAATGTTTGTGTTTGGTTTTTTTTTCCACACCATGATTGGTCACCATTCTTTTTAGTTCCCAGATAGCAATATTTCAAGCCTTAATAAGGTAGCTTGCTGTTTTTAATGGATGCCATAAATCTCTATATGTCTAAAGAGAACATTCAAGAGATGGGATTTTTTTTTTTTTATAAAGCAAAACAAGTTAAAAAATCTAATTTAGATGAATGATTGATCTCTAGAACTTCTTGATGAAAATATCCAACTACTAGTATAAATAAAAAAAAGCAAAAAGTATATTTTCCTTATACTGTAACTGTGCCTCTTATCTTTTTTGGGGTCATCAACCTTTCCAAACTATCCCACTGTTACTATGAGGGTTCAGGGTGCCATTTGCAAATATGATCTAAGAGTTAGAATTTATGCACACTAATTAAGAGGATTGGCAAGTTTTACGAAAATACAAAATAACAATACAATGGCCTTATATTAGAATCATACTCTAAGTTGCAATAACATATTTTCAGCTACCCACTGTAGAAATACTTTAACAAGTTGAATATGATTTATACTGTTGGAACCATATTAGATTGCAAGCTATGCAAAACAGTGCCCCTAGAGGTGATGAACTGTACAAGCCTATAATTCTGAGTTTG
Source organism: Bombina bombina (assembly GCF_027579735.1). Lineage (NCBI taxonomy): Eukaryota > Metazoa > Chordata > Amphibia > Anura > Bombinatoridae > Bombina > Bombina bombina. The sequence goes on from NC_069505.1 coordinate 331,222,059, forward strand.
TATAATTTTACCCCATTTGTTTAGTGTTTTCACCTCTATTAATGGGCTGAGGATTATATAAATCTCAGATACAAATAGTTTACTATTGCTAGTCCGGTTTTAGGGGTAGGAAAATTTTGATCATTTGGGGAGCTTCTTCCTTCCCCCCCCCCCCCTTTTTTTTTTTTTTTTTTTTTTTTTTTTTCCATCATCATGAATTTAAAAAATAATTACATTTTATTTATCATGTCCACTCTTTCTTTGTAGAGATTTTAATCTTCCATGTTCCAAAGACCTTCTTGAATATTAATCTTGCTACAATTACATTTATAGTGTGTAGATAATTGGATTATACTTCACCATATATATTGTTTTTTTTTTTTTTTCTGCTCTGAGTATCCAACATCTATGTGTACATAATAAGTCACAAGCTCAGTCCCCAACTTGTCTACTACATGGACTTTTTTACTTAATAATGCCAGTCCTGAATGTGGTCTGAGACCTCTTGACCTCTTGGAACATTTTAAGAATTTTGTTTCCGGACTTAGACTCAGGGGCATTCCTCTTGATACAGAAAATATGATCTGTCAGTAGCAATGAGTAAAAGGCATAGCCATAGAAATTATAAACAAGGGCACTTTTGTATTGAACTGTTTTGAAGGGATTAAGAATTGCTGCATCTTCCAACCATTTAAATGTTTACTTGCAGTCTTTGCTAATTAAGGTTTTATAGCACTATAGGGATCTGTTTCAGATTATATTTTTTTGGGTGTAAACTATTTTCCTCTTTTTAAAGTTACAAAAAAAAATCTCTATCCTCTAATCTCGTATGTGTTTTTCTGGTGTGTGTTTGTTGTTGTGTTTTTTTTTTTTATTTTTTTTTATTTTTTTAATTTGGCTTTACCAAAGGCAAATTATTGTACACAGCATCAAATATATTGTCCACATATGGAAGCACAAATAATGCAAAAGCACTGTTTTGCCTATTATTGAGTTAAGAATTTTTATCACTGTATCAAGAGTTGACTAATTTTTATATGACCGATTTAATACAGGGATTGACAATTTTTTTTTTTTTATTTTTTTTTTTGAATGTTGGGACTCAACTATGTAACAAGAAGAATCCAAAAATGTTTAATTTTTAGAAACTACTTGAATCTGTTTTTCTCAAGTCCTGACTCTTTTGGAAGGCTTGGTTATTTCCTTCTTTTTTTTTTTTTTTTTTTTTTTTTAAGCTGATATAATGAAACGGATGGAATAAAAAATAGCTGACTGACGCTCCGAAGTATACCTTTATATCACCATACCCTTTTTTATAATATGCTCAGACAAATATGTGTGTTAAAAAAAAAAATATAATATATATATATATATATATATATATATATATATATATATATAAATAAATAAAATATATTGTGTTATCTCATTCACTTAACCATAATACTAAGTATGCCTCTAAAGCCCTCTGACCTATGAGTTTTGCAAGCCCAGTGCATTCTCGTTTGAACCTGTCACTTGAAATTACAGTGGTTAATAAATCTTTATGTGCTCAGTAGATGTGCTATTGTAGGAATAATGTGATTTAAATACAGTGGCAGCTTTGCCTGTGAAATGTAGGAAAAAAATATCTAAGAAATAATTGTAGAAGCTGTTTTTAAATATAGTCATATTCAATTTTTTTTATTTTTTTTTTTTGCATATAAGCATTCATTTATTTTACATTTTATTAAAGCTAGGCTGTGGTGCTACACTTGGCTGTTTTTTGTATATATCGCTGAAGCATACAGGATTCTTAGTGCTTATTTTGTGTTCCGAACTGGGAAAATACAAATTTTATACTCAACAGGGATGTTGCAATGACCTCTGAACTGTAGCTAAGGGCATATCTTTTATTTCCCACTTTCGCTTCAGGCCCAGAATTAGGACTGAAAGCAAATTCCTTATATTTTATAAGAATGAGGTACCTAAATATTATTTACTTTATCTAATTTACTGTAAAGCCTAAAGGGACACAGGGATATGCAGTAAGTGTTAAGCATCATTTCCAGTCGACTTATAATGCGTTGCTGTGTGTGTTCTGAAATATACACTTGTTATACTTTTTGTAAATGTTCTTTAAAATATTAATGGTTTTTAAACTGCAAAATGTATGTTAAAGCAGTAATTTTCAAACTTTTTTTTGCCGTGGCACACTTTTTTACATTAAAAAAATCCTGCGGCACACCATCATCCCAAAATTTTACAAAATCACACATTGTAGAGTAATACAGAATATATATATATATATATATATATATATATATATATATATATATATATATATATATATATATATATATATATATATATATATATATACACACACATACACTGTACTGTGCTGTCATGCCATACCTCCTACAAACTATACATGACATATTGACATTCATTCACAAATAATCATAATGATTGTCTGTGAATGAATGTCAATGTCATGGTTGTAAATGATGCCTGATGAGCCTGTCACATACCTCCCAATATTTGAAAGAGGGACACCCCTGCACTGTTGTCAGTCTGCCGTGGCACACCTGAGGATCTCTCACGGCACACTAGTGTGCCACGGCACACTGGTTGAAAAACACTGTGTTAAAGGGACACTCAAGTCAAAATTAAAGTTTCATGATTCAGATAGAATATGCAATTTTAAACAAATTTCCTATTTACTTCCATAAACAAAATGTGCAGTTTTTTTTTTTTTTTTTTTTTATTTTTTTTATGTTAACACTTTTTTGAGTCATCAGCTCCTACTGAGCATGTGCAAGAATTTACAGAATCTACATATATACATTTTGTGATTGGCTGTCACATGATATAGGAGGAGTGGAAATTGACAGAACTGAAATATATCAGAAAAAAATCTACTACTCCATTTAACATTCAGACTAAGGGCTTGATATTCAAAACCTCACCGCTCAGGTGAGATGATCTAAGAAATCTTGTTGGTACAGCGAGGTCGTTTTTTTTTTTTTTGTTTGTTTTTTTTTTATTTAAAAAAATAAAAAATAAAAAAAGATAGAAACAGACATTTTATCTTGAGAAATGTTTATTTCTATGCAGTGTTTGTGAAACAGAGACTCCTACATTACAATACAAGGTCTGGGGGGGAAAAAAAACAAAAAAAAACAGATGTGTGATTTCTCTCCTTGCCGGGGGTTTTGTCAGAAGAGCGAACTTATCAGGCTAGCGAACGGATTTGACGTTCCATCAGCTGTCTGATAAGAACTACATACCGTGCATGTGCTCCTCAGCGTCGTCTCATTCCAAAGCCTGAACACCACAACCCATCAGATTCGTGGACAGTATAGAGTGTATGCCGCTGCGCGCAATAACAATATAGCCATTAGATTGTTGGGCACTTGTACCCATCAGATGCGTCCCATCACAAACCCTGATTGACTTACTATACAGGGATACACTTGTTCCACATACCATTGGCTTACTATACACCATATATTTACACCATATATTTCTTAAATGAAGCAAATAATGGTAGCAGTATGTGTTCCACATACCGCTACTATTGTTTGCTTCATGTAAGAAATATATGGTGTATAGTAAGCCAATCAGTGATGGGACTCATCTGATGGGTACAAGTGCCCAACAATCTAATGGCTATGTAGTTATTGCGCGCAGCCTCATATGCTCTGTACTGTCCAAGAATCTGATGGGTTGTGACGTTCAGGCTTTGGAATGTGACAACGCTGAGGAGCGCATGCACGGTATGTAGCTCTTATCAGGCAGTTGACGGAAAGTCACTGCCATTTGCTAGTCTGATAAGTTCGCTCTTCTGACAGAACACCAGTCAGGTTTTGAATATCAGGCCCTAAGTGCTATTGCATTGTCTTTTTTTTTTTTATCATGCATTTGATGATTATTTAAATTATATTGTATTTACTGGTCCATTTTAATACCAGAGTTTAAATGGACAGTATACACCAATTTTCATATAACTGCATGTAATAGACACTACTATAAAGAAGAATATGCACAGATAATGATCTAAAAATAGAGTTTAAAAACTTACTTAGAAGCTCAGTTTAGCACAATTGATGATGTTAGGCTGGGACACCCACTGAAAGGGGCTGAGAAAGCATGTATACATCTGACATTTTGGGGCTTGGTTAGGAGTCTGAAAATCGAAACAATGTTATGTAAAAAAAACTATACATTGTTACAAACGCACTCCCAGATGGGCTATATAAAGGGATCATCTTCAAAACATTTATGCAAAGAAAAATCTAGTGCACAATGTCCCTTTTTTAAATGTCAAAAATGCCAGAGTTTACGTTCCCAACCAAACCTTAAAGTATAGAAATTCTAAAAATGTAACCATCCGGTTAAATATTATGTCAAATTTAAAGGGATTCAGATAGGGCATGTCATTTAATAGGTCATGTAAAAAGGATATTTCTATCCTAAACATTTAGGGGTATATTTATTATAGTGCGAGCGGACATGATACGATGTAGCCCAGCGCTGTTAAGGCAACATTAAACGTCCTAACTTCATGGACAGATATATATATATATATATATATATATATATATATATATATATATATATATATATATATATATATATATATATATATATATATATATATAATATATATATTCTCCTAGATTGCAAGGAAACTAATTAAGCCCTGCTTTAGGGAATAGGACCCCTAATGTTTGTTTTTCAGATAAAGAGCCATTTGTTTAAGTTGCTTCGGGGAGAGGCGATTGATTGTATAGTGTAACTGTGCTTTTCTGTTCCAGACCTGAAGTGCTTATCGACTTTTTATTTGGGCCATTTTCCTGTAGGTAAATTCCATTTAAAGCTCCTGTCTTGCTAACCATTTACTGACTTCTTTTTTTACAGTTTCAGAAATATGAAGCAAAATTGTTAGTTTTTCTTCCGACATTTATTAATGATGTCCCTGAAGAGCAATGGAAAACATTATTGGACTTTTAGAAAGAATTTGAGACAAAATCCTTTAAATATGTCATAAGTGGAATTGATCTACAAATCAAACCAGAAATAATGTTTTGCACAAAGCAAATATGGCTTTGGGGACACTTCTAAATTAGAGAGGCCTTATTAGCAAGTAGAGAGCATGGCCGTTTTTATGACAACACATTAGCTGAATGTACAAAAAAAGCGAACTGTGTTTAATACATATTGACAGATGCTGCAGTTCTGTCTTTTGAGAGATGTGAAAACCTCTGGATATTCATGTTTGGAGATAGATTTGCATATTTGTTTTATAAAGGAGATAAGTGATATTAACTCCTTTTTAACCCCATCCCTCCTGTCTGTAATGTAGTAAAGCAATCAACTGAATAATGTTCATCATCCATGGTGTTTTTTTTTTTTTTTCTCCCATGTTAAATGTACTTTAGATAATGTAATGTTTCCTTGTATTCTACAAGGGGTACTCATGTTTGGATATTCATGTTTGGAGATAGATTTGCATATTTGTTTAATAAAGGAGATAAGTGATATTAACGTAAGAATGTTTCCTTGTATTCTACAAGGGGTACCAAAGTGGTGTGTTTTTTTTTTTTTTTTTTTTTGGGGGGGGGTTGGTTTGTGTGAAATATTTTAGAAGTTTGTTTGCTGCAGAGAAATGACTTGCTTAACAGGCTATCACTTCTGTTTAAACCCCCAGACAAGAAATGGGCTTCTCATTCTCATTAATTTATCATTTTTAAGGGACTGTCTAGTCCAAAACAAACTTTCATGATTCAGATAGGGCATGTCATTTTACTTCTATCACCAATTTGCATTGTTTCTCTTGGTATTCTTCGTTGAAAGCTAAATATAATGCTAATTTTTAAGCCCTTGAAGGCCGCCTCTTAGCTCAGGGCATTTTAGCAGTTTTGTCACCACTAGAGGGTGTTCATGTGTTTCATGCAGCTAACACTGTGCTCACGCATGTGGAGTTCTTAGGAACCCGCACTGATTAGCTAAAATGCAAGTCTGTCAAAAGAACAAGATGATAATTAGAGGTAAAAAGTGTATTACTATAACTGTGTTGGTTATGCAAAACTAGGGAATGGGTAATAAAGAGATTATCCATCTTTTTAAAACAAATATTCTGGTGTAGTCCCTTTAAATCACCACCCCTCTCTCTATTAGGGGAGAGGAACACACCTCTGCAAGCCTGGTGTACTTGTCAGTCATTTATTTGTGTTCTACTGTGTAATGCACAGACTGCTCATATGGTGATTATAAACAAACTTTTTAATTTCCTGTCTAACAAAATAAATAAAAAAATTGAAAACTATTACTATCTATATTACATTTGTTCAAATAATACACCCACAATCCTATTTACAACTTAAACTCAAGTTATCAAATAATGTTTGGGGGTACCTTTTTTATATCTTAAATGTCTAATAATGCAAAAACATCCTCCAAGAAGGGAGAGACCAAAGTTTAAGATATTTATAGGTACATTATTAATATATAGAATATTTCAAATTACCAAACAAACCCTGCACCCAGGGAAAAACATTTTAAAACGTAACTTTCACTATACATAGTTAAAAACAAAAGTATTAAGCTACTTTAAAAAAAAAAAAAAGAGGGTATATAGACAGTCATGTGACTGCATGAATTTTGAGAGTCAGCACTTCATAGGTCAATCAATAGTCACTTTAAATGTTTACTGGACACTCATCCCACTGGGAAGACTTTCCATACTCAAGTATGATTTTGTGAACCCCTCAAATGGGGCATTATACTGGGTTTACGAATATGGATGAGACATGCAGTAAATGGCGGCAAGTAAAGATCACATCAATTAATTTGCATATAATTCAATCTATCACCCTTGTAACCCTCCACCTCCATGATGTACTTTTACAGCATATAGTGAATGTTAATTGACTTATGAAGTGGTGACTCATCAAATGCATACAGTCTTGTGACTTGCTATAAAAAAAGTTTTTTTTATTATTTTTTTTAAAAACCATGTATAATTTAATCATAATCTCCTCCTTTGTTTGGTCTCCTTGGTTGAAATTTGCCCCCCCCCCCCTTTGATGAGGTTATACTGAAGTAGACTCTCGAGCATTCATGTATCTTGGGCACTGGATCATACTCCAAAAATTGCATTGGTTAAATCTAAAAGGCAATATTTTAAAATATATTGCAGTATTTTTTTTTATTTTATGGATGTTCCTGTGTTGATTAACCCTTTCGTGACAGGGTTAAAGTGCCTACATCGGAACACCTGTTCCGATGTAGACAAATTGAAACTACGCGATCGTGCATACGATCGCGAGATTTCAATTATTGGATCGCATCTGGGGGGCGTCCCTACAACCCTAGGAACGCCCTCCAGACCGCGATCAAGTCCTTGAAGCACAGAAGGCTTCAGGACAGCCGTTTGTTATGACGGCTAGTATCTATTTATCAAGAAATGACATTGGATTGAAGCAAATTTGAAAATAGAAGTAAATTGAATTTTTTTTTTTTTTTTTTTTTTTTTTTAATTGTTTGCCAATTAATGTATTAGAAGGATAAAAATGGTAATTGCAAGGTGGTTATTGTCCATCTTAAAGTGATGGTAAATCCAAACGTTTAACAAATGCTAGGATTTACCATCACTAAAAATAAAGTGGAGTTTTAGTGATCAAACAAGTTTTTATATAGGGTGCTAAACTCCACACTTCTTCTATGCCGTTGCACAGCACTTAACTCAGGAGCTCCGGCCACCCCGATCTACTAGTGAGGTGCTGCTTGCACCTCCTAAACCATCAGTTGACACGCTCGGCTATTGGTTCAGGGGTCCAAACGTCACCTCATTGAAGGAGATCAATGTGCCGTGGGTGGCCGGAGAAGCTGAATTTAGCACTGTGAAACAGCACAGAAAAGGGGTGAGTTTAGCACCCTAATTTACTTGTTTGATCACTTAAAGTTCACTTTTTATATTTAATGATGGTAAATCCTAGCGTTTGTTATACGCTTGGATTTACCATCACTTTAACCAAATCCCACCATGCTTTGTTTCTGATCTATATCAGTTGTAGCAGATTATTATTTAAAACTATTCCTGGCCTTTCCATGACACAGAGCTGTGTATGTAACTACTTTTCATTGCGTGGGAACATTGACCAGTTTTTTTTTTTTTATTATTTTTATGTTTCCCTGTCTGGACAATGTCTCTCTGCTGGCTGTGTTGTATCACATTATTTTTACTGTCTCTGTGTGATGTGATGAGTTGCCACAAAGGCTTACATTTCATAAATTTGCATCCCAGGAAATGTGTATAAAACTTTATTTATTTTTCAGGGGGAATTGTGCAATAAACTTCAACTACAGCAGTAAGAATATATCGGACAGTGACATCTGTAGAGCTCTTTCCCAAATAATCATTATACATTACTAACTCCCTAAAACCTGTCAGAAATATCATTCATAAACACTTGTTATTTATGTACATTTTCTGTATTAAATATTCAGAACATAATTAACAAACCTGCCACACCATTTAAAATGGAGCCTTGCCAATTACGCTATCAAGGAGAGACAAAAGGTTATATGGTATATTTCTGCACCCTTTTTTTTTTTTTTTTTTTTTTTAATAAATGTTAATTTGGAGGTCTTGATCATTGTGACATCATCCGTTTTCTCTGAGTACAAATGTACCAGTTTCTAAAGTGAAATCAGACTGCCAAGATATCCCTTCTGGACTTCTCTAACCCCACCCACTACCTGTCAAACTCCGCCTAAGGCACGTCCCAGCAGAGCCAACAGAACAACAATGTCTCTGCCCCATGCGTCAAGACTGTTTATATGTGTACTTTTTTTATTTATTTTTTATTATGCATTTGATTATGCAGTCCTACTGTACTTTAAAGGGACAGTATACACTCATTTTCATATAACTGCATGTAATAGACACTACTATAAAGAATAAGATGCACAGATACTGATATAAAAATCCAGTATAAAACTGTTTAAAAACTTACTTAGAAGGTCTCAGTTTAGCTCTCTTAAAAAGGTAGCTGGAAAGCCCACTGCAAGTGGGAAATAAGACCCTCCTCTCCCTTCCTTTGCACATGAAAAGACCCTTTACACAAACAGGAGCAAGCTGGAGTAGGTAGCTGACGGTAATTCTCATAAAACTTTGGGGCTTACGAGTCTGAAATCAGAGCAATGCTATTTAAAAATAAGCAAAACTATATACTTTTTTTTTTTTTTTTAAAACAAAAAAAAACTTTATGGGCTATATAAATCTACAAAACATTTATGCAAAGAAAAAATGTGTATAATGTCCCTTTAATGGTCTGTTAAAGGTACATTAAACGCAACCTTTTTTTTTTTTTTTCATGATTCAGAGCATACCATTTTTAAACAACTTTCCAATATATTTTCTGTTATCAAATTTGTTTCATTTTTGTGATATCCTTTTGTTGAAGGAGCAGCAATGCACTATTGGGAGATTCCCGAACACTTTAGGTGACCCAATAACAAGAGGTATATTTGTGCAGCAACTAATTGGCAGGTAAGCACCAGTAGTGCATTGCTGCTCTTGAGTCTACCTAGTATGCTTTTCAGCAAAGGATACCAAAAGAATTAAACATATTGGATGATAGATGTAAATTGTATCCCTCTTTATTTTTATTTTAATAATGTAAAATAATGCTTATTTCTAACAGTCACCTTCCAAGAGGTTAAATAACCAGAATTGCTGCTCTGGAGGTCCTGACAGTTGGTAATTGGCCATATCCGGAATGGAACAGGTGCACACCTGGCTCACAACTTTAACGTTCACTATTGGGAAAAAGTATCAACTGCAGCTTCTGAGACCGTATGGTGCAGGCTAAGCTTGCCAACTCTCCCTTATTTGTAGTGTAAAATTCATATACCAAGTTATCCTTTTGATCCGCAATATGGCTGTGATGCAGCTGATCAAAAGTGCTAATTTTTGTACTTACCTGTCTGAATTAACCCCTTAAATGCTTGTAGTAGCTATATTATGCACTCTGTATGATCCTAATTATAAACACTTTCAAGAGCGGGGAGAAAATATTGCTTTAGGAAGAATCTGTGGCTACGGATTAACACATCACAGAATCACACCATCCAGATACCGTTTTCTCAAGAGCTTATTAAAGGGATATAAAACCCCCCCCTTTTTTTTTTTTTTTTTTTTTTTTTTTTCCTTTAATTATTCAGATAGAGCATGCAGCTTTCTAATTTACTCCTATTAACAAATATTCTTCGTTCTCTTGGTATCTTTATTTAAAAAGCAGCAATGTAAAGCTTAGGAGCTGACCCATTTTAGGATTAGCATCCTGGATAGCACTTTCTTATTATTTAGCCACCGATAAGCAAGCGTAACCCAGGTTCTTAAACAAAAATGGGCCGGTTCCTAAACTTTATATTCCTGCTTTTTAAAAAGAGATTGCAAGAGGCCAAAGACAAATTGATAATGAGTAAATTAGAGCATGAAATTTTGCACAACTTTCTATCTAAATCGGTAAATAAAATATTTGTTTATCTCTTTAAATGCTAGTAGTAGATTATTATTATTATTATTATTATTATTATTCACTCTGTATGACCCTAATTATAACCCCTTTCAAGAGAGGGGAGAATATATTTCTTCGGGAAGAAACTGTGTCTACAAATTAGCACATCACAGAATCGCACTATCCAGATACCATTGTCCAAGAGCGTACTTAAAATATGTATTACCAGCAGACTGAAATTTTAAAAGTAAATCTTGCCTGATCGTGAGTTTAATTTTAGTCCCATATACAGAGCTAAAATTTAATAACCTGCAAAATCTCTTCCATTTTATATCTGCAGGTTTTTTTTTTTTTTTTCTTAAATATTTTATTACATTTGAAGATCATACATTCCTGAGACATGCCTGATTACACTTTTAGATTAGGTTTGAGATTTGATTGCAAGGTAGGCAACAGCAAAAAAGGCTAAATCAGCTGTGCAGTAATATATTGCGCTAACTAATTTTATTATTTAGCAGCAGTGGGTTGAAATTGAGCAGCTGTTGTAGGTTGCTAGCGGTAGGTGGATAACTCAGGAGAGACAAGGGTTCATTATGTGAATGTTAAGTACACACCAGAATGACGGATGATAGTCTTGTGATTTCCACAGTGTCTGTAATATAATGATTGCAGTCAGAAGTATAATTTTAAAAGTGCGTTTATCCTATAGACATGTGACATGCTATAGCAAGCAATCAGCATTTTCATATAATTACAATGTTTGCTTGGTTCACATAAATTGTATATTATTTCAGTCTCTTTAAATTTTTGTGACTGGGATATTAAAGGGATGGTAAAGTCCAAATAAAATTGTCATGATTCAGATAGGGCATGTCATTTTTAAACAACTTTCTAATTTACTTTCATCAACAAATTTTGTATTGATATCTTGATATTCTTAGTTGAAAGCTAAACCTAGACAGGCTCATATGCTAATTCCTTGAAGGCCTTGAAGGAAGTTTTTCACAGCTACAGGGCATTTGTTCATGTGTTTCATATTAAATAACATTGTGCTCACGTACGTAGAGTTATTTTAGAGTCGGCACTAAATGCTTCAAATCTAAGTCTGTCAAAAGATCTGAGATAAGGAGGCAGTCACGTCAGTAGAAGCTTGGATAGAAGGTACTTACAGAGGTAAAAAGTATATTTCTGTAACGGTGGTTATGCAAAACTGGGGAATGGTAAATAAAGGGATTATCTTTTTAAACAATAACATTTTTGGTGTTTATTATCCGTTTTTAAATTCCAGATTTGATACTTAAAAGGACAGTCAAGTCAAAATGAAACTTTTACTATTCAGATAGAGCATGCAATTTTAAAGGGCCAGTAAACCCACCAAATGTTATATAATTCTGCACATTGTGCAGAATTATATAACATTAGCCTAACGGCGGTCTGTAAAACTAATTTTAGAAACCGCCGCTCCTTGCTCTACTGAGCGGGTCTGTTTCTTTCCTAAGCGCATCTGGGCACGCTGTCTAGTCACTGCCGGCCGATCACGCCATTAAACTACATGTAGCTCGCTCCCGCTCTGGTCTAGTAGCGGGAGCGAGCTACATTTAGTTTAACAGCACGATCGGGCCGGCTGTGACTAGACAGCGTGCCCAGATGCGCTCAGGGAAGAAACAGACCTCCTCAGTAGAGCGAGGAGCGGTGGTCTGTAAAACATTTTTTGTAGATAAATTATTTCTGAAATATTTTGATTTAGAAAACTGGTGCTAGGCTAATGTTGTATAATTCTGCACTATGTCCAGAATTATATAACATTTGGTGGGTTTACTGGCCCTTTAAACAATTTTCCAATTTACTTCCATTAATAAAATGTGCACAGTCTGTTTATATTTACACTTTTTGAGTCACCAACTCCTACTGAGCATGTGCAAGAATTCACAGAATATATGTATATGCATTTGATTGGCTGATGGCTGTCACATGATACAAGAGGAGTGGAAATAGACATAACTAGTTCAGACTAAGTGCTATTGCATTATATTTTTATCATGCATTTGTTGATTATGCAAATCTATTGTATTTACTAGTCATTTAAAGGTAAAGTAAAGTTAAAATTCTTGATTCAGATAGAGCATGCAAATTTAAACCATATTTCCATTTAATTAAATAATCAAATTTTCTTAGTTCTGTTCATATCCTTTGTAAAGCTAGGTAGGGTTATAGGAGCTCAGGAAATGTCATGTCTGCCTTTCTATGGCTACAGTTTTTGCAACAATGTGTTTGTAGCAATGTTATAAAGTGTTGCAAAAAACGGACATTATAGAATGCTAAAGAACACGTACACACTCCTGAGCTACTATGAGTCCTCTACGTTTACCCTTCAATAAAGGATACTGAAAGAATTAAACAAATTTGATAATAAAAATAAATTTTGGCTTTTTGTAACATAATTGCACGCATGATTTTATAAGCATGAACATTTTTTAATTTTGACTTTGATGTTTGATAATCTACAATAGGCATAGATAAATAAATTTAATTTCTCTAAGTCTAACCCTTGGAGCAAGGTGGGTAATTCACTCCAGTGTTCTCAACCGAGAGATGGGTAATATGTAGAAAAATTCTATTGTGTGTGTTATTTTTGTTGATGTTTATTTTAACCCTTTTATGCCAGGGTTAACGTGTCTACATCGGAACAACTGTTCTGATGTAAACAAATTGAAATCTCGCAATTGTGCACATGATCACAAGATTTCAATGATGGGATTGCGTCAGGGGGTATCCCTATAATGCTAGGCACGCCCTCCATCAGGGAAGTGCCAGTGGCTTCAGGAAAGCCAAGTGGTTAGGACGTTGTATTCCATCCTTCAGCGCTAAAGCCCGGCAAAATTTGGATAGAATACAATGCCCTAACAGAGTTAAAAGGTAAATACATGTAACTTAAGCCAGTGTTTTTCAACCTCAGTCCTCAAGTAACCCCAACAGGTCAGGTTTTCATCATAGCTGAACCAGTGCACAGGTGAAGTAAGTAGACTGATCAGTAACCATGGTTACTAACCTGCTCTCACCCATCACCTGATTATAAAACCAGTACACTAGTTCAGGATTAGATTACATTTTTTTCAAAGTTTGTTGTGCTCTCTAAAAAGGTGCTGGGGAGAAGTACCACACTCTAATGGTAGAAATGTCCTCTTAAAGGGACAGTCTACAATAGAATTGTTATTGTTTTAAAAGATAGATAATCCCTTTATTACCCATTCCCCAGTTTTGCATAACCAACACGGTTATATTAATATACTTTGTCATTACCTTGTATATAAGCATCTTCTGACAGCCCCCTGATCACATGACTGTGACTATTTAAAATCTATTGAGTTGCATTTGGTATTGTGTTGTGCTAAATCTTAACATCTCAGGCATGAACACATTTGTTATTTATAATACCAACCTGTTGACAATTACTCGCCACCACTCAAGGGGGCGCCAACGAACCCAATGGTCTAAAAACACCACACAAACAAAATGTATCACAATATATACAAATGGTTACAGTACATATAAAATACTAAAACTTATCAGTCCATAGGATAATCAGTCTCTGTTAGTATAGTCCCCACTTGGACCTGTACCCCTTGGTATCACTATTCTCCAGTGACGGCCGCTCCTTCCAGATAGATATCAAGACAGATCTGTGAGAGTACAAACAAAACACAGAAGGGCGCCCTTCTGTGTTTTGTGTAGGGATGGGCGAATGTTTCACAACATTCGAAAAACGGCACAAATTTTAACACATTCATTCGTTTGAATCTAATTTTGAATGTATACCTAACATTCAATTTTCGAATGTTCGGTTTCGAATTTTATGATTACATTCGAAAAATTCGAATTTAGATTTGTAATAGTATTTCTAATGCTTTCTTTAAATGTAATATTCGAATTCTGCAATATTCTATATAGAAACATTCGACATTATATATTTGTATCTATTATGTATCAATTTACTAGATTCCCTCCCTACCACATGAACTGTTGAACCTCTGAATAGTATTTGTTAAATTTGAAATTTCGAATGTGAACATTTTAAATATAATTATAAACATTTGAATTCGAAAGTGACATTCAAAAACTGTAAATAGCATTCAATTATAGAATTTTTAAGAACATTTGTTCTTAACATTCGGATTTATAATTCGAATTTCGGTAATAACATTCGTTCTAACATTTAAAATTCGAAAATGTACGCATTCGCCCATCCCTAGTTTTGTTTGTACTCTCACATTGTTATTTATATGGCCCACATGAACTAGCAGTTGCCTGTTGTGAAAAGCAAATAAAAAGCATGTGATTAAGAGGATGTTTTTAGAGCCTTTGAAACAGGCAGAAATTTAGAGGTTTAAATGTTATAAAGTATATTAATATAAGAATGTTGGTTGTGCAAAGCTTGGGAATGGGTAGTAAAGGCAATGGAATGGGTAAAGGTATGATTAAACAATAACAATTTTAGTGTAGATTGAATTTTGTTTTTTTGTTTTTGTTTTTTTGTTTTTAAAGGCATTTTTCTTTGCATAAATGATTTGTAGATGACCCATTTTATATAGTTCATCTGGGAGTGTTTTTGTAACAATGCATAGTTTTGCTTATTTTTTAAACACTGTGCTGATTTTCAGACTCCTAACCAAGCCCCAAAGTGTCAGATGTAGACCCAAGTATACAGACTCCTCTTGCACCTGTCTGTCTAGAGCAGTGCTTTCCAAACTGTGTGTCGTGACACGTTAGTGTGTCGGCGGCAGTGTGTAGGTGTGTCCCTGCTTCAGCACAAAAAAATTTTTAATTTAAAATTATTTTACATTTTTTTTTTTATTTCCGCCTGCTTGCTACGCATATCATGTGATTGATACCTAGTGGGTCACAGATTATCTTAACCTATTGGCGCAGCTCAGCCGGAACTAAAACTATTCCCATTGGCGGCACATTGGCTCCTGACTGAACGTGTAATATTCTCAATCGGCTCGTGACTGCACATGTAGTCAGTGAGTGGGACAGCAGTGTGTTTGCAGCACATCCCATTAAAATAGTAAGTAGCTATTGGTGTTCTTAAACTTTTTTTTAATTCTTGCACATACATACTATTACTTGTAAATACATTTAGTTATATAATTTATGTATGTGTCCGTTTCTCTTAAAACAAGTTAGTTTAACCTCCTGTTTGCTAGTACAACTGAATTACTGTGTCGTGAAATAATGTAGGTCTAAAAAGTGTGTCACCAACATAAGAAGTTTGGAAAGCTCTGGTCTAGAGGTTCTTTTCATATTCTGCTTCATAACATGCAACTATGAAATGTAACAACCTCTTTGGTATATAAGATGCTATTCTTTTTACTTTGAATCTGGTTCCCTAATTAGATGGGGTGTGTGTGTATATGTATAAAATTGCATAAAATTAAATGTGACTGAAATTTTCAGTATGTTGACAGCAGTTGCATCATATCCTAATTGGTGAGATAACCTAGTGGAGTACTCTGCATCTAAATTTAGTTGTTTATTTTGCTTTGCCTCAAAGCCCAAGGGGTTTGCATCATATTATGACTTACCTGCAAGCTCATCTGCAAATGTTTGCCTTGCTAACAGATAAAGAGAAGCACGTCTTGACTCTTTTAAAGGGACACTCAATCAAAATTAAACTTTCATTATTCAGATAGAGCATGCCATTTTAAACAACTTTCTAATTTACTTCCATTAACTAAATGTGCACAGTCTTTTTATATTTAAACTTTTTGAGTCACCAGCTCCTACTGAGCATGTGCAAGAATAAGTGTGTATGCATTTGTGAATGGCTGATGGCTGTCACATGGTACGTGTATGCATTTGTGATTGGCTGATGGCTGTCACAAGGTACAGGGGGAGTGGAAAAAGGCATAACTTTTAAAATTGTCAGAAAAAAATCTACTACTCATTTGAAGTTCAGACTAAGTGCTATTGCATTGTCTTGTTATCTTGCATTTGTTGATTATGCAAATCTACTGTGTTGACTGGTCCTTTAAGTAAATGTTATATGTGTTGGGTAAAGATTTGAGAATTTGTAAAACACAGCACCCCCCCCCCCTTTTTTTTCTCTCTATGCATTATTATTGCATATTGTAAATCAGGTCACAGCATGTATTCTTTAATATTTGGTAATGAGAAATAGAATGAGAGAGAGAACTGATATAGATATAATTATTTTATCCCCTAAGTAACTATAACTGGATTCTCTAAAAAAGCACTGCTAGTGTTAAAGGGATATGGAACCCATAAATTTTCATTTGTGACCGAGCATAACCTTTAAAAAAAAGTTTACAATGTACTTGTATATCCAATTTGCTTTGTTCCCATGATATTCATTGTTCAAGAGATACGTAGGTAGCCATCGGGAGCACTATATGGCAGGAAATAGTGCTGCCGTCTAGTGCGTCTGCAAATGGATAACATTCTTGCAAAACTGCTGCCATATAGTAGTCCAAAAATGGGCTGGCTCCTAAACATACTTCCCTGCTTTTCAACAAAGAAATTGATCATAGAAGTAAATTTATAAAGATTTTTTAAAAATCAATTACATGCTCTATATCAGAATCCTGAAATAAAGTTTTGGGTTTAATATCCCTTTAAAGGGCTTATGATATTTGCTTTCTTACTAAGGGGCATACCTACAACTCTGTATGGGAAGGATACATGCATATATTGCATTATAGATTAGTGCTCAATTAAAAAAGGCACTTTTAGAAAAAGTAAAGAAAATACAATGTAAAAAAATGAATAGTACGCATTAAAATTCATATTAAAAATATGCATCATAATATAAATTTACCTTAAACTGTAAGATTAATTTATTTTCTCAGGGAAAATAGTATTTAATAGGGTTGCACCGATACCGATACTAGTATCGGTATCGGTACCGATACCAAGTACTTGCATGAGTACTTGTACTCGTGCAAATGCACCGATACTTAAACCGATACCTCCACTTACTACCCATATGCTATCTTGTGGTGTTTTTTTCAAACTGCATGTTCCCATTTCATTTAAAGCTGTAGTGGAGACTAAACTAAAAATTGTTTACTACTGTTCTGCCAATACAAATTGCTCTTATTTGTATTATTGTAGGAGAGATCACTGTACTGCGTTCAGACAAACCCCTGAAGTACTGGGCAGTTAATAAACTGAGATTTCCAGCTCTGGCTAAAATGGCCCAAAAATATCTTTCTGCCCCATGCAGTAGTGTGGAAAGTTGAACCTCCTTACTGATAGCAAAAACAGACTTATAGCTGAACATGCAGAGATGCTTCTGTTCTGTTCCTTAAAGGGACACTCAGGTTAAATTAAATGTTCACGATTCAGATACATCATGTAATTTTAAACAACTTTCCAATTTACTTCCATTAAAAAAAATGTGCACAGTCTTTTATATTTACAATTTTAGAGTCACCAGATCCTACTGAGCATGTGCAAGAATTCACAGACTATACGTATATGCATTTGTGATTGTCTGATTGCTATCACATGGTACAAGGGGAGTGGAAATATATATAACTTTGAAATTTGTTATAAAAAAATCTACTACTCATTTGAAGTTCAGACTAAGTGCGATTGCATTGTCTTATTATCTCGCATTTGTTGATTATGCAAATCTAATGTGTTGACTGGTCCTTTAAAAGGAACTTGCCACTAACTTTTGAAAAATTATTCTAATTGCTAGATTGCCTTTTATACTGCTAGTTCTCATCTTGCACAATTATGTTCAAAACATACTGTACTCTGAGGAACATCTTAGCTTATATAATTGCAGGAAGAGTACTCATAGGAAAAATTAAGTTAATCCCAATGAACACTCATCCTGCAATTATAGGACTAGATTTAGATTACATTTGATTGGTAAGCTTTACCAATGCTCTGTTCACATTTCCAACTCCTTAGCCTTTAATGGAGTAGGACGTGTAATGAGAGCATTGGTAAAGCTTACCAGTCAAATGTAATCTAGCCCATAGTGTTTGCCATGATTAAACCGTATTCTGTTCTATTTTTTACTGTATGGCACTTTTGGTTGGTTGCAATTTTATATTTGTTATTTATTGTTGTTGTTAATATATTTTTTATTGTAATATTTTTATTTCTAAACATGTTCTGTGAACTTTGTGATAAATAAAACCTGTTTTATTATTTCATAATGTCTTTTGAGCTACAGTCCTTCATAATTATAAAGAAGGAATCTTAAATAATTAGTCTGTATTGTGCTTGGTAAACTGTCACATGACATTAAAAAAAAGTATCGGTAATTGGTATCGGCGAGTATTTGAAAACAAGTATCGGTACTTGTACTCGGTCTTAAAAAAATGGTATCGGTGCAACCCTAGTATTTAATGTACACCATAAAAATCTATTTATTGTACAATGTTGCTTTAAAATACAAAGTTAAAACTGTACTGGAAAAGTACAAACTGAAAAGTGCTCTTTTTTACTGTTGGAAAATAAGCCACAGAACCTTGTCAAATGGGCTTAGGAGGGTAGTTCCTTTTAGTCATCTGATGCTCCAAGTTTGCCTCAATGTACTGATATGTATGCTAAACTAGAAGCAAATGCAATAAAGTATGCTAAAACAGTGCAGTTTGATTTGTATGTACTTTAAAAAATCTTAAAGGGACAGTCTACTTTAAAAAACTTATTTTAAAATGATAGATAATCCCTTTTTATTCCCAATTCCACAGTTTTGCATGATCAACACGGTTATATTAATACATTGTTTACCTCTGTGATTACCTTGTATCTAATCCTCATCAGACTGCCCCTTATCTCAGATCTTTTGACAGACTTGTATTTTAGCCAATCGGTGCTGACTCATAAATAACTCCATGGGAGTGAGTACAATGTTATCTATATGGCACACATGAACTAGCACTGTCTGTGAAAAAACTGTCAAAATGCACTAAGAAAAGTGTTGGCCTTCAACGGCTTATAAATCCGTTTATGAGCCTACCTAGGGTTTAGCTTTCAACAAAGAATACAAAGAGAACAAATCAAATTTGATGATAAAAGTAAATTGGAAGGTTGTTTAAATATCGCATTAAGATGTACCCTATTGCATTAAGATGTACCCTATCACATTCACTGTCACCTGCAGTTCTACACTCCCCTACTATTTGTAGGTTTAGACACCTTTTTAAAGAGAGGTCCGCCCATGTGATTTTTCACTCTGTGATGGCAAATTTTAGAACATAAAGAATATCCTTTATTAATGTATATTTATTTTTTTCTGGCCATTATAAAGTAACTTGACTTTGTTTTGCACTGTGGGGAGAGTTGTCAGAATAGCTAACAGGTCATTTTTTATATTTTGATTGTATGTACTTTTAAAGCTAGAGGCAGGGCACATGACAGTTAAAAAAATATATATTTTTTTTTCTTGCTATTAATATATTGGATTATTCTGTACACAGGTTCTCGTTTTACATTTCTATGAGTCGTTTTATATCTCATTTGCATATCTGACCCAGAGTTCTCTGGTGCATGGTAAACAATGCGGGCATACTTGCCTGATGTGGCTGGTGCCTAAATCTCCCTTAAATCTGTCAACTCATGAGTTGGTGGATAGGAAAGAGTGATTGGGGGGAAACTAGACGTAAACTCCTTTCCCAATGTGCTTAGAGAAATATAGCTTCACCTAACTGATGAGGCCATAGAAAGCTGAAACGATCATCTGGGGTTGCCATGTTCCTTTTTCAGAGGATGATTGCCTGGTATTTCGGGGCTGGACTGACCTTAATAGACTAGATAAGACTGATATAAACTTCAGAGAAGTTTTACTCTGTGAAAAGCCCAATTTGCCTAAAAGAGGCTGCTCTTAGGTAATATATCAGCATAGCAAAGATCAGAGAAACGCTCTACCAAGAATGAACAGCAGCTCTAAGTATTGATGCCACTCCCACACTCCAGGCAAGTATTCTCAAATCAATCTTTGTTCAGCATCTGTTTGTTCTGGCCCTACTTCCTGATTATCAGTTCCCACAATGTAAGGTGAGACTTCCATCCACGCTGAAATCTGTCTCTGAACACACTAATGGACTTGTATATAGACTACTGCATTTGGAATATATGCGGTAATACTAACATCACTGAAATGAATATAAAGATGAAGCTGCTTCAGCAGTGTTAGGCTATTTGAGGGGAAATGTAGAATTGGCAAAAGTAAATTACAAGAAAAGCAGACATACTTGTTAAAGGACCAGTAAATACAGTGGATTTCTATAATCAACAAATGCATGATAGAAAGACAATGCAATAGCCCTTAGTCTGAACTTCAAATGAGTAATTTTTTTTTTCTTCCGATATATTTCAAAGTTATGTCTATTTCCATGTCCCCTGTACCATGTGACAGCCATCAACTAATCAAAATGCAAATGTTTAGTCTTGCACATTCTCGGTAGAAGCTAGTGACTCAAAAAGTGTAAATTTAAAAAGTCTGGGCACATTTTGTTAATGGAAGTAAATTGTAAAGTTGTTTAAAATTGCATACTCTATCTGAATCATGAAAGTTTTAATTTTGACTTGAATTTCCCTAACTGTCTTGATGTATTTGTTAATTTTTGACTCGGGCATTTAAAGGGACAGTTTAGTCAAAAATGTTCTCCCCTTTAATTTGTTCCCAGTGATCCACTTTACCTACTAGAGTGTATTAAATTGTTTACAAGTATTTCCATTAACCTTATATTGGCATTTTAATTAGTTTATTTAGCCTGTGATATCCCCACCCATCCTGAAAGTTTTTGGCCTCAAGGCCAAGCTGTGTTAACACAGCCAGTAGAAGAAATTACACTCCCAAGGGGGTATAGAAGAGATAAGGTAATAAAATTTTCCATTGTTCTCTCCAAGTATTGGTGATTGGTTTATAGACTGATAAAAGATAAAGAAGCATGTATATGTACACTATGTGATAAAGTAATGAGATATGATTATACCTACAAGCTCAACCCATTTTATTAGGTTGTGGCCTCAAGACACATAATTGGCTAATTCATATACACAAATAAGGCTTAAAAAAGCAAATCTCATAAATTTTATACTCTACAGCTGGTAAAAAAATAATAATTGGAAACGCATTAAGGGAAAAACATTTTTTTAGCTGTTTGTTGAGGGATGGAGCAGAAATGGCTGACCTATGGAAACTGTTGCTGGGTATATATTTACGTAACTTAATTAAAGTGATAGTTCCAAACTGAAATGTGCTTGAGTGCATTTCAGTTTATTACAAAAATGCTTTGACTTCAAACTTCCATTAGCAAAAATACTTCTACTTAAATTCATTACTGTTTTTCAGTAGCATATGCTGTGAGGGCACATGCACCAGCATTCAAACACCATGCATACTCAGAAAGCTACTGCTGACACTCTGAGAAGGTGTGGTGTCTCAATACTGGTGCACAAGCTCTCACTGCATATGTGCATATGCCACAGGAAAACAAATTAAATTTTTTATTTATTTATTTTTTACAAAAAAAAAAGTTTTACAAATTAACTTATCCTGTGAGTTGCTTAAAGGGACAGTTCACCCCAACATTTTCTCCCATTTAAATTGTTCCCAATGATCCATCTTGCCTGCTGAAGTGTATTAACTTGTTTACAAGTAGCTCCTTTATACTTATTTTGGCCTTTGAAATAGCTGATTTAGCTTGTGGTTTCCCAACCTATACTGAAAGTTTTGATACTGGAGTCTCAGCTATTGAATAGCCTAAGTAAACACAGCCGGCAGAATAAATTAGATTCACAGTGGGTTGCAGGATAGTTAAGTAATAAAATGATAATTTTCCATTGTTCTCTTTGTATTGAGCTTTAATTTTCCAGACTAATATAAGATAAGAAAGCAAGTGTGTGTACACAAAGTGATAACATAATGAGATCTGATATTACCTGAAGCTCAATCCATTGTGGTTTAAATCACAAAACCAGCCACTTCATATACATAAATACAACTGAAAATGTAATTTCTCATACATTTTATACTCTGCAGCTGGTATAATAAGTCATTGAAAATACATTAAAAAAGGACAGTACACCGTAAAATTGTTTTTATATTAAAGTCCCTTTTTAACATTACTATATCACACACAGCCATTGTTTACACACTTTATATCTTTCATCAGGAGAAAATATAAGGGGACCCAAGTCTCAACATGGTGGCACCAATTACCTTTTTAGCAACTACATTTTGCTCTTATTTCTGTAATATAACAACTATTTTTAAAAAGAAATGCCAACATATTCTCAGACTAATCTTTGATTTCAAAACAACACAGTGTTTATGTCCCATTAAGATTTCTTTCTCAAAGGGGCTGAGAGTGGACAAATTCACACCAATTTAAATGGACATTCTAATCTGAATTAAAACGGGTAATTCCCCCCCCCCCCCTTTCATCATATGTGTTAATTAAAAAGCTTTATACTATGTTAATTATTTCCTACACAAAGGAGCCTTCGTAAATGCACACAAAGCATCTTTACAGTAGAGACTTGTATAAGGTATTTTTTCTTTCTATAGAATATGTACTTAAAACCAATATTGTAAATAAACATACATTTTATTAAAAGTTAAAAATGTTGTGCTTGTATGATTTCACTTTTTTTTTTTTTTCTCCATTTATTGCTGGAAGAAAGCAGAAAATCAATAGCCATTAGCTAGCTCACTCTCTAGACAGGACATATGATGAATCTGTTCACACTGCCCCCTGGGTCTGTTTAGGCACAGCTATCAAAGGAAGGGGAAAAAAAAACATCAAAACTGTTAGCGATTGCTGAAACTAATGTCCCATACAGCTATGTTTCAGTAAAATATATTACATGTATCAACTTTATCACATACTGATGTGTTAAGTATTTTTTTTATTTTGTTAAGTAATATTAAATATTAGGCTTGTGCATTATTTTTGGTACAAATGTGAATTCATGATGAAAACGTGGGTATTGGTTGAATTTTCACAAAATGATTATTCAAATGAATGAACTAATTTTTAAAGAAAACTAACGAATACTGACAAAATTCATCAGTATTTGTTAGTTTTCCTTTTATATTAGCTTTAGAGGGTTAAATACTTCTAGCTTGCCAGAGAGCTGCACTAATCCCGGCACTTCTTCACAAAGCTCTGGGTAGCGTTAAAGGGACAGTCTACACCTTAGTCATTTTAAAGTCTTGCCTTAGATTAAGCTGCAAATAGAATCCTGCACATTGTCTATATCATGCAGCAGGAATGATAAAAAAGTTACTTTAAAATGAATATTGTTTCTGGCCACTTTTAAATGGCTGCCAAGCTCCACCCACTGATGACATCCCGATCTGGACTATATCTAGGCACTTTGCTGAATAGCATTGACAGTCTGAATCAAACTAGTGAGCCTTTTGTGATTGGATGCCATATGTAGCCCAGATCATGATGTCATCAGTGGGCTGAGCTTGGCAGCCATTTCAAAGTGGCCAGAAACGATATTCTTTTTAAAATAGCTTGCTTACCATTCCTGCTGCATGATATAGTAAAGGTGCAGGAGGCTATTTGGAGCTTAATCTAATGTAAGACTTGACTAAAGTGTAGACTGTCCCTTTTAATAGAATGCTTAGTGTGTACCAGGGCTATGTGAAGTGTCCGGATTAGAGCGGCTCTCCTGTGTCCTAAAGCAGGCGTCATCAACCTTGACACCCGAGATGTTTTGGAACTACATTTCCCATGATACTCACACACTTTAGGCTGGCTGAGTATCATGGGAAATGTAGTACCAAATTTGCCAACCCCTGCGCTAATGGTTAAGTATAACGCTATTACAGGTGAACTTCCTCACCTGTAGCAAAGGAACATTTTACATTTTTCAACAAAAACCAATGTAAATACTCCACGAATATTCAGTATTTGTTTTGTTAGTGCAGCAGATTAATATACTGGGAAAAAAAAAACATTTTTTTTTTCAGAATGTTAATTCCAAAAGGTTTGTCAGAAATGTATTTTTCTCTGCTGCACAAGTTTACTAAAAATAAATCTAATACTATTTATTGTAAGAAAGAAGCTTGCCACTCAATGGAACAGCTAAATTCATTTTTGTTGTATTTTTTTATTTTATAGTCTACATTTGTAGATAATTTGCCTAGTGGGGAAAAAAGTAGATTGGTGAATTCTTACAAGATTATGATTCTTTTACCAGCTAGTGATTTAAATGACCAGCAAATACGGTAAAATTGCATAATCAGTAAATACATAATTTTGACAAATTTTAAAGTTGCTTCTATTTCCCCTCCCCTTGTATCATGTGACAGACATTACCCAATCACAAATGCGCTTATGTATACACTGTGTAACATTGCACATGCTCAGTAGGAGTTAGTGCCTCAAAGTGTGAATATAAAAATGATTGGTCACATTTTTCATAATGGAAGTAATTTGGAAAGCTCCTGTATCTGAATCATGAAGGTTTAAAGGGACAGTCAACCATAGAATTGTTATTGTTTTAAAAGATAGATAATCCCTTTATTACTCATTCCCCAGTTTTGCATAACCAACAGTTATATTAATGTACTTTTTACCTCTGTGATTACCTTGTATCTAGGAACCTTCTTCCAGCCCCCTGATCACATGACTGTGGCTGTTTATTATCTCTTGTCTTAAATTTAGCATTGTATTGTGCTAGATCTTAAATAACTTTCTGTGCCTGAACACAGTGTTATCTATATAGCCCACGTGTACTTTCTGTCTCTTTGTGTTGAAAAGAGATTTTAAAAAGCATGTGATAAGAGGCAGCCCTCAAAGGCTTAGAAATTAGCATATGAGCCTACCTATGTTTAGTTTTTAAACTAAGAATACCAAGAGAAAAAAGCAAATTTGATGATAAAAGTAAATTAGAAAGTCAATTAAAATTAAAAGTCCTATCTGAATAATGAAAGTTTAATTTATACTTGACTGTACCTTTAATTCTGACGTTACTGTCCCTTTTTTAAAAGGGAGCTTTAACACTTCTGAGATTGCATTATACAATGCTTAATTATAGAGAAGCAATTTGCCAGAATACTTAAATTATTTTTTTGCTCTCTTCCCATTATTTTGAGTCTGAAATTTGTGAATTTAAAGTCTTAATAGAGCATGACAGACTTCAGTAGCCTAACCCTGCCACATACAGTCGTATGCAAAAGTTTAGGCACCCCTGACAATTTCCATGATTTTCATTTATAAATAATTGGGTGTTTGGATAAGCAATTTCATTTTGATCTATCTAATAACGGTAATCGACACAGTAATATTTCAGTAGTGAAATGAGGTTTATTGGATTAACAGAAAATGTGCAATATGCATCAAAACGAAATTAGACAGGTGAATACATTTTGGGCACCCCAACAGAAATATTGCATCAATATTTAGTAGAGCCTCCTTTAGCAGAAATAACAGCTTCCTATAGCCTGTAATGAGTGTCTAGATTCTTGGTGAAGGTATTCTGGACCATTCCTCCTTGCAAAACCTCTCCAGTTCAGTTAGGTTTGTTGGTTGCCGAGCAAGGACAGTCTGCTTCAAATCACCCCACAGATTTTCAATGATATTCAGGTCTGGGGACTGGGATGGCCATTACAGACCATTGTACTTGTTACTCTGCATAAATGCCAGAGTAGATTTTAATCAGTGTTTTCGGTCATTGTCTTGTTGAAATATCCAGCCCCGGCCTAAATTCAACTTTGTGACTGATTCCTGATATTGAGTGGAGTCCATGCGACCCTCAAATTTAACAAGATTCCCAGTACCGGCACTGGCCACACAACCCCACAGCATGATGAAACATCCACCAAATTTTACTGTGGGTAGCAAGTGTTTGTCTTGAAATGCTGTTCTTTTGCTGCCATGTTTAACACCCCTTGTTATGACCAAATAACCCAATCTTTATTTCATCAGTCCACAGCACCTTCTTCCAAAATGAAGCTGGCTTGTCCAAATGGTGCGTTTGCATACCTCAAGCGACTCTGTTTCTGGCGTGTGTGCAGAAATGGCTTTTTCTGCATTACTCTCCCATACAGCTTCTCCTTGTGCAAAGTGCTCTGAAATGTTGAACGATGCAGATTGATACCATCTGCAGCAAGATGATGTTGTAGGTCTTTGGAGGTGGTCTGTGGGCTGTTTTTAACCATTCTCACCTTTTGCCTCTCCAATATTTTACTTTGCCTGCCACTTCTGGCCTTAACAAGAACTGTGCCTGTGATCTTCCATTTCCTCACTATGTTCCTCACAGTGGACACTGACAGCTTGAATCTCTGCAATAGCTTTTTGTAGCCTTCCCCTAAACAATAATGTTGAACAATCTTTGTTTTCAGGTCATTTGAGAGTTGTTTTGAGGCCCCTATGTTGCCACTCTTCAGAGGAGAGTCAAAGAGAACAACAAATTTACAATTGGTCACCTTAAATACCTTTTTTCTCATGATTGGATGTACCTGTCTTTGAAGTTCAACCAATTGTGTGTTCCAATTAATCAGTGCTAGGTAGTTACAGGTATTTAAATCAACAAAATGACAAGGGTGGCCAAATGTATGCACCTGTCTAATTTCGTTTTGATGCATATTACACATTTTCTCTTAATCCAATAAATCTCATTTCACTAATGAAATATTACTGTGTCCTTCAGTTATTTGATAGATCAAAATGAAATTGCTGAGCTAATTATTTATAAATGGAAATTTTGCGAATACATTGACAGAGGCATGATCTGTCATCTCCAGGATTCAAGTCCAGACTGGCCCTTCCAAATAAGGAAAGTGATAGGTGGAGTTTGACCCTTGAAAAACAGTTGCAGCAAGCAATGTTTTTAAAGGGACATGGAACTCCTAATTTTTCTTTCATTATCCAGATAGTGCTTGCAATTTTTATACAATTTTCCAATTTACTTCTATTAAATAATTTTGCTTCATATCTTGCCATTGGCTCTTCCAGTAGTGTATTGTTGCTCCTTTAACAAAGGACACAAAGAGAATGAAACTAATTTGTTAAAATAAGTAAATTGGAAAGTTGTTTAAAATCACATGTTCTATCTGTATCATGAAATAAAGAAATAGGTACCTTTTTTAAGTGTGTCTAATAATGACCAGACTTTGATATGTTAATCTATTGTAAGACTACAGAAAATGTCTAATTAGATGGTGTTTACTGTTTGAACCAATATGGTTTTGTTAATTTTTTATTTTGTAGTGTTTATTACTTAAAGGGACATTTTAAATGCACATAGATGAATTACATCTTTGAACAGAAACATATTTGCAATATAAACATATTGGCCAAAAATACTTCTAGTAAAAGTTATCACTGTTTTAGTGTTTACGCTGTCAGCATTTTAACATTGCACAAGCAGTTATAGTGAACTGCTTGTGCAATGCCGCCCCCTGCAGATTTGCAGCCAATCTGCTGCTAGCAGGAGGTGTCAGTCAACCATTCAACCAATTCATGTATATTTAAAAAAAAAAAATGTCTCCATGTGGACTCCAGTTTTATCTGGAATGTCCCTTTAAACATTTTTCAGTTACTGGAAAGGATAAACCCCTTGTTTTTGATAAAAGTAACTTAATATTTCTTTTCTCTTTTTTATGGCACAGTTACAGATTAGTCAATTGTTAACTTTTTTAATGCAGGTCAGTGAAGACCTTGCCTTGGCAATTAAATGGAAAGCAATTGACAGTAGCATAAAATGCATGAGAACACTTTACTAATTGGAAAGGCTAAAGTAGATGACATTAGTGCTATAGGTTTTAAATGTGACATTCACTTTTAAAAGCCTTTGCACAGAAGGTTTATGGTTTAAATCTTGCAGGAGCACATAAATGTTTATCATTTAAACCTGGCGCTGCTTTGTCTTTTTTGTAAAATATTCTAATGTTTATCACTTTTTATGAACTGTTTTACTGATGTTTGTTTTATACAATGTATTAGGTAACCAAAAAGTAACCATCTATTCCAACATCATGTGATGGGAAACTAAAAAATGTGTCAAGAGGGTGTTGCGTTTGTTTGGGCCTTAAAGGGATACTAAACCCAATTATTATTTTTTTTCATGTTTCAGATATGAGTAAATTAGAAAGTTGCTTAAAAATGCATGCTCTATTATCATATGTTCTTCATTCTCTTGCTATCTTTTTATTTGAAAAATAAAGCTGGAATGTAAGCTTAGGAGCCGGCACATTTTTGGTTCAGAACACTAGGTAGCGCTTGTTGATTGGTGGGTAAATGTAGCCACCAATTAGCAAGCACTACCCAGGGTGCTGAACCAAAAATGGTCCTGCTCCTAAACTTACACTTATATATTGCCTGGGTGCAATCCTCAAATGATATGTATAGAATACTAGTAGGGAAGGAGGGCACTCACAGGACTTCATACATAAGGTAATCTTTTATTGTAGTTCTAACAAAAGTGCATTGTCGAAGTTTCGGCCTTTTCTTAGGCCTTCTTCAAGACAAGTTTCATAATCTAAAAATATGAACAGAAAGAATATGATAAAATACATTACAAACATGTAATATCCAAGTATACACAGAATCGTGACCCTCCACCAAGAAGAACCAAAATAGCCCAAGTGAAACTTAAAAATTCTTCAATTGAAACAAAGAAGTCATGACCTTCACCTGCCAGGGGAGACGTGAACAGAAGATAAAAGAAAAATGAAACGGGCAAAAGAAAGAAAAGAAAACCAAAAACGAATCAAAGTGTAACAAAAAGAATAAGATTGTAGCCAAAAGAAAGAAAAAGGACCACATATGGAATTACCATAGTCCACTTGGTACATAAGCATCCCATATTAGTAATGTACTATAAAATACCAATTGGCTAGCACATCTCATTGTGCACTGACGTAGGGGTTAACAGCCTTAGCAATAGTTCAATTAATAGACTAAATAATTTAGGGACAGCACGCAACAAACTCAAACTATTACAACTCACCCCACGTTAATCCTATATCTATGCTCATATACAAAGTATAATCAAGACAATCGAAAATTACCATAGTGGGCGCTATCCACGGACCACCTACTCCGTTATCACATCTCTATTAGGAAAAGTAGTCACAGCGGTGTACACCATACCAACAAAGATCCGTCATACAGTGACGGCAATAGTCTAAATAGCAACCACTAACCGCTGAATCACAGACCCCAA